>NW_027186316.1:987164-989912 GCF_028583685.1 Petaurus breviceps papuanus
GTCTCATATCCGTTCTTGGGGGACACACTTGTTCTTTATAATTTTGGAACATTCACTTTTGATTGTTTTTGTGGTTGTTCCTTGCTCATTCTTGTAATCATTGTGTAAATCATTTTCATGGATCTATTGACTTGACTCTACATTAGTTCATATAGATCTTTCTATGCTTCTCTGTAGTCATCCCATTAGTCATTTTCTACATTACAGTGATATTCCATTACATCCATGGACCACAGCAGCTGTTCCCCAATCAATGGGCATCTACTCTGTTTCCAATTCTTTGCTATCACAAAAATGTTGCTGTTGGGGGACCTTGTCATCAGGAGGGTGATACCATGACTTGCAAGTGAATTGGATTTAAGGGAGGGAGGGCTGTGCAAGGCCACCAGCCTCACTTTCTGGGGATGGGGGTGGGGGGAAGGTGTAAGCCCAGTAGTAGAATCTCTGGGTCAAAAGTATGCATATTTTAGTCTCTGCATTTTCTTTTTCTTTTTTGTCTTTTTGTAGGGGGAAAGGCAAGGCAGTTGGGGTTAAGTGATTTGCCCAAGGTCACACAGCAAGTAAGTGTTAAGTGTCTGAGGCAAGATTTGAACTCCTGTCCTCCTGACTCCAGGGCTGGTGCTCTATTCACTGTGCCACCTAGCTGCCCCAAGTCTCATTTTCATAAATCCCAAACTGCTTTCCTTGTACATTCACAGCTCCAACTACAATGGCAGCACCCCTATGTGATAGTAATGGCATTTAAAGATTCCCCTGTATTGGCTTGGTTTTCAAATTGATTGTGTTAAAACCCAGAGCTTGTTAATCCCACCTGTGGGATGGGCTTGTTGATGTGAAAAGAAAGCCCTGAACTGGGAGGAGCTGGTGACGTAGATTTGCAGAGACAGGAGAGAGAGGCAGAAGAACTTTTTGGAAGCAGCACCTCGTGGAGGCAGAGAGAGACTGAGAGAATTGCTGGGGGGCCACTTTGAATTGCCCTGGACTTTTGAGACCTGCCCCCTGAGCTGCCAAGGACTGAGGAGACATGGCTGTTTTGCTGGTACTTTTTCTGTCTGTTTTGATGTTGTTTTGCCAGATTTGTCTACTGGTGAAAGACAGTCCTGTTGTTGAAGGAGTCCTGGAACCTGGCTTTTGGTTAAGAAGCCCTGAGACTGTCCTGCAGACAGAGAGTGAATACTGTCCACTGGTGAAGGACAGTGCTGTTGTTGCAGGGGTCTGGGAACCTTTCTGTTGGGTCAGAAGCCCTGAAGAAGGATTTTCTTGTTGTATGTTTACAGAAATCCTGGGAGAGGGTTTTGCTAATGTTTTCAGGGGTTCTAGGACTGTTCTACAGATAGAGGATGAATTAATGAAGAGACTGGCAATGTATCTTGTGGCCTTGCTAAGCCTTGTCTCCCCAGGAGCTAAGATTGCTGAGAACTTGCCTGGTGTCAAGATGAAGAAAAGACCTCCATTTGGGTATTAAGTGCTGTGCTTAAACTTGCTGTAACTCTGGGGTAGATTCAATTGTGGGGAACTTTTGATCTTTTTGTGCTCTGTGATTGAACAAATGAAGGTACTTTACTTATGTTTGGAAACTAATCTCCATTTGAGAAGAGGGGCTTTGTGATGGACTAAATGAAGGTACAGCCTAGGGGTGGAGTAGTATTTAGAACAGGGACTTTGTAATTGATTGATTGGAAGGTCCTGGGGTGGGGTAGTCCTTGGAGATTATTTAATCACACTTAGTAAATGCTGTATTTGGAATGATGTCATGTTTTGATCTTCTCTGTTCTTGGTTTGTCACTGAATAAAATGGAGAGCCCCTATGCTGGTATTCTGAACCTTGGGAAGTTGCCTTTCCTTGGCATTACATAACACCCTATCTCCCCACAACCCCTCCATCATTGACTATATAATGTCTTTTGTCATCTTTATCAATTTGCAGGGTGTATAAGGAACTCCAGCTACCCCTTTAAAGAGGCCCAGAGGAGGGAAATTTTCCTATTATAAACTAACTAAAAAATCAGCACATCTAAACTCAATTACGTTTTGAATATTCTGCTCCTAATAAGTTTGGGGCTATTTTCCATTCATATATAATGTTGGGGTGTTGGGGGTTGAGGTTTTTGCCACTGGGACACACCCCAGTAGGTTACAGAATGGTTACAAGGGATTACTTCCCTGGAGTACCTTAAGAATGGCTGGGACCTTATCCCTATTCTTAGTTCTGCTCAAAGATGGTTTGGCTCTTGAGATTTGCAGCAGTCCTGTCCCAGTGTACAGGGGACATGGGCTATTAATTCCCAGGAAAGCCCATGAGGAAGGGATAGAGGGCTTCAGTCATTGGCCCATTGAGCAGAGTTGGCTAAAGGGCCTGGTGTGCTCTGGTCAAAAATGAATAGGGGTGAAAGGCTCAGTGGGAAATGGATCTGCTGACCTAGACTAACAAGGGAAGGAGAGAACTAGGAAGAGGGAGGTCCTGCTCATTCACCCAGGGAAGAGGCTGTATCACTTAGGTAGCCCATCCCAATGTGTTTTGACCAAAGGGCTGGGGCTGGAACTGAATTGGGGAGGGAGGTAAGGATCTTCAGAGAGTCTTCAGCTTATTGGTAATGCTGTCTAGCCAGTGTGTGGGGAGTGGTGCCCCTCAACATTGTTCTTCTTGCCCAAGTCCCTTCTACTGCCTTCCCCATGGTCTCCTCCCCCACTCCTAACCCTCTTCTCTCTCTCTCTCTCTCTCTCTCTCTCTCTCTCTCTCTCTCTCTC
>NW_027186316.1:990012-993993 GCF_028583685.1 Petaurus breviceps papuanus
TCTCTCTCTCTCTCTCTCTCTCTGTCTCTCTGTCTCTCTCTCTCTCTCTCTCTCTCTCTCTCTCTGTCTCTCTCTCTGTCTCTGTCTCTGTCTCTGTCTCTGTCTCTGTCTCTCTCACACACACACACACACACACACACACCTTAAGTCTCTGGCCCATTGAGCAGAGATTGGCCTGAGGGCCTGTGGGCAAGCCTACCAGGGGGCTGGAGGGAAGATGCAGAGACTGAGGAGGGAAGAAGGAACAGGAGAACATGGTGTCCTCCTCCCTTACAGGGAAGGGGCAGGGGGCTTCAGAGAGTCTAAAGAAAGATATACTAGAAGATTACATCTAATCTCTGACACTCACAAATGATGATGCAGGCTAACATCTGCTTTACAGATCTAAGGTTTACCAAGCATTTTGTAGATATTATCTCATTTGAGCCTCATAAAAATCCTGTGAAATAGGTGCTAGTATTATCATATTTTACAGATGAGGAAACTGAGTCATACAGCTAATAAGTATTTGAGACAGGATTTGAAATCAGGTCTGAGTCCAAGTTCAGTGCTCTATCCTCCATAAGCATCCACCCTTTCAGAGGCTCAGTTTCCCAGTCTGCAAATTGGGTACAGTAACCCTGGCACTCTCTATTTACCTTGTAGGGTTGTACTTTCTTTAAAACTCTATGTGAGTGAGAATGATCACTCTTCAGGCCCCCACCAGGATCCATAAGGGAGTCAGGTTGCAAATGTTCTTAGCTGCCCTTCAATCTAATTCTTTTTTTTTGCATCATAAAGATTTCCCAACATCACCCCCTCCCAACCCTCTGGGTTTTTCTCACAAAGAAAAAGGCAAGCAAAGCTAAATGATACAGTACCGTTATCTGAGAGTTTCTGCAACATTCGGCAGCCAGAGTTCCCAAAGGGAGTGTTTCACAAGGTGGTGGGTGGATGGCTGGGGTGGACCTTCTGATTCATTTAGTCTCTTTTACAGATAGGGATACTGAAGGCCAGAGGGAGAAATGCTATGTTCAAAGATCAGGGATCATGTCCCAGGATTCCCAACTTCATTTCTCCGTTGTCCACTGTATTCTGCTGTATCGGCTGTTTCTTTTCATTGGAGTTCAGCTGGCTTTTAGCGTTGTTTTCATTTACGTTATTGTAGTGGTTGTGTATGGATACTGTTGTCCTGGTCTACTTTCTTTGTACAAGTGTTCCCAGGCATCTGGGAATTCCTCATGGTCAATCTTTCTTATGGTGAATTAATATTCGATCACATTCACATATCATTAATATATGTTCAGCTGTTTTCTGATAAAGGGCATACATTTTCTGTCCAGTTTTTTTTTTCTTTTTGCTACCACAAAAAAGTTTGGACCCCATTTTACAGATGGGGAAAGCAAGGCCAGGAAGTAAATGGCTTCATTTGGAGAAAGAATAGTGGGGTTGGGGCTAGAATTCCTGGTTCTTGGCTTCTTATATCTTGACTCTTTCAGTTGTGCCCAGTAAGATGGGGAGAATTCAGCATCTTTGAAGTTCCCAGGCACACAATCTGTCATCCTCCCCTCCTCACTTTCACACCCCCACATCCAATCAGTGTCAAATCTTCTTGTTTCTACTGTCATAACATTTCTCTTATATGCCCCCTTCACTCCTCTGATGCTGCCACCACCCTGTTGTGAGCCTTTATCACCTCCCACCTAGACTACTGCAATAGCTGCTTGTGGGACTGTCTGCCACAAGGTCTTCCCCACCATTGTGGTAGCTGCTGGTGGGGCTGCCTGCCCCAAGGCTCTCCCCACCATTGCAGTAGTTGCTGGTGGGGCTGCCTGCCTCTGACCACTCCTTTCTCTCCTCCACTCAGCTGTCAAACTGACATTCCTAAAGTCCAGGTTTGACTGTCACCTCCTTACTCAATAAACTCCAGTGGCTCCTTAACTGCCTCTAGGATCAAATATAAAATACTCTGTCATTCAAAGCTATTCATAGCCTGGTGCACTCCTCCCTTAGTCTTCTTATACCTTACTCCCACCCCTACCCCCACCTCCATGATCCAGGGACATTGGCCTTCTTGTACTTCCTCACACAAGATCTGCCATCTCTGATTCGCACATTCACTGACTCTCTCCCCTTACATGAGTCATTTCCCTTCTCATCTCTGACTCCTAGTTCCCTGGGCTGCTTTCAGTTCTCAGCTACAATCCCACCTTCTACAGGAAGTCAACTAGTGCCTTCTCATTGGTACATAGTTGTTAGCCTATGGTTTCCACTGAGAGCTTCTGGAGAGCAGGGACTTTTATCTTCCTTTTTTTGTATCCCTAATACTTAGTACAACGAATGGCATATAATAGGTGCTTAATAAATGTTTGTCCATAAATGATTCAAGAGGTACCCCCTCTCCCATTGAAAAAGAAGGTCCTTAGCCCAATGTATGCTGGGTGGGATCTTCCTAACCAGCAGAGAATATCAGAACTGGAATGGACCTCCAGGACAATTTAGTCCAACGATCTCATTATATAGTGGGGGAAACTGAGTCCAAGAGAGGCAGTGAATAGCCTGTGGTCATGCAAGAATTAGCAGAGCTGGAATTAGTGTGTACCAATCCCAGTTTGCAGTACAGTACTCTTTCCAATTTTTTCATCATTACCAAGTCCCTTCCCCATTCTGAAGCTCAGTTTACTTCTCTATAAAATGGGGGGGGGTTGGATTAGCTGATGTCTAAAGTCCCTCCTGTTTTTGGTTTTGTCTGTTTGATCCACACCTGGGATTTCATCAATTTAAGGACCTCCCTGCTGAGGAAATCCCTTCTACCAATGGAGATCAGCAGCTTCTCTGCAAGGTGTAGTCTTAAAAGAGTTACCAGGGGCACTGAGACATTAAGTGATTTGAAAAGGGTAAGAGAGAGGTGTGTCAGAAGTGGGATTGTCTCATTCCCCCAATACAGTATGCCATTCTTTGCGTAGGTAGATGATTGTCTAATCTCACATTTCAAGGGCACTTCAAGGTTTACAAAGCACTTTTCTCCCAACAATAACTCTTTGTGACACAAAGTGTTACCATTTTCATTTTACAGATGAGGAAACTGAGTCTCAGAGTGGTTGAATGATAAGCTCATAATCATTCAGTTAGTGGATCAAGAACATTTATTAAGTATTAAGTACTTAAGCCAGGAAGCTCTGGGCATAGAAAGAAAGGCAAAAAACAAACCCCCAAACCTACAAGATATGTGCAATGAATGAAAGGTAAACTCAGAGGAAGAAGGCACTTGGTGGTGGGAGGAAGGAGGGTTGTGGGGGACCTGGAAAGGCTTCCAAAACAGGAAGAAGCTAGGCTTTTGAGCTTAGCGAGCCAGGGAAATGGAAAAATGAAGGTGAGGAGGGACACATTCCAGGCATGGGGGACAGACAGTGCAAGTCACAGAGATGGGAGGAGTGTCATGGAAGAGAAATCACAGTGTAGTTGGATCACAGAGCATTGGGAGGGGGAGTAAAGTGTAAGAAGACTGCAAAGAGAGGAAGGAGCCAGATTGTGGAGAACCTGAAATGCCAATCCACAAGTATGTTTTAAACACCTATTCTATGACAAGTCAGAGTCTACCCCCCCCTCCCCCAAGGTGCTTACATTGTACCCGGGATTCTATGAGACTTCATACAACCTTAAATCTAGAGTTGGGAAGAGCCCTTGTAAGATGCAGATCAGAACCCCATCTCCCTCCCAGGGTTCTTGTGAGGGTCACATGAGATAATGTTTGTAAAGTGTTAGCACAGTGCCTGGCACAAGGCTTATTCTCTGCCCTCTCAGAGGTCAGCTAGGCCAACTCCCTCTTTTTACTGAAGGGGAAACTGAGGAGGAAGGCTGCCTTGTTAAATGTATCCCTGGGGCTGAGTGGCAGGAATGAGATTTGAGCCATACCCCAAGTCTTGCTGTAGAGCCCCGGTCCCCCTAGCCTTGCGAAAGTGGGGTAGAGTGGAAGAGTGAATTGAATTACAGGCAGGGGGG
>NW_027186316.1:994003-1034812 GCF_028583685.1 Petaurus breviceps papuanus
CCCTTCTTCCCCCCCCCCATCCTTTCCCTTATGATTGATACAGGGCCCACTTGGAAAGACCTTGTTTTTAATTGTCAAAATATTCAGCTGCTTAGAAACAGGCACCCACAATTCTGCCCCTTTAGTTAAGATAATTTTTTTTTTGCAAAGCCTTTTAAAGGCTTGCAGACTAGCTGGCCTAAAGGTACACATGAACCAGTTTGTGGAGGGAAGTGATAATAATGCCAGACACAGGTGGCCCAGTGGAAAGATTCCAGGAGGAACCCTAAGGCTCCAAGCTCTCTGTGCTCATCTGTAAAGTGGGGCTAATAATACCGGACCTACCACCCAAGCTCAGTAAGAGCATGTGAGATAACAGCCTGAAGATCTTTGTAGACTTCATGAGCTGTTAACAGTAACAGTCCCCCCTATTCTAGGGGGCCCTTCTGAGGGAGCAAAGGATTCAGAAAGCCTGGAGCTGACTGCCATTTCCTAGCCATGTGAGTTCCCCTTTGGGGGCCTTAGCTCCCTCATCTGTGGCACAAATGATCTCTGAGCATCATTTCTCCTTTAAAATCCCATGATCCTCTTTTCTTCTGGGTATCCTTTTATCTTCTTAAGTGGTACTAAGGTCAGTGGGACCCTTTTTGTGAACAGGTGTAAGGCATAATTAAGGGGGGATAGGCAGGGAAAAAAAGGGGGGTCACTTTTAGCCTGATCAGCCTTAGTCCTGCTGAAGCTGAAAGGCCAAGTCCCAGAAGCCTCTTCTTAACCCTTGGTCCAGCCCTGCTGGTCCTCTGGAAGGGCACTGCAGCTGTATGGGCCATCTCTGGAGGGCATGGGGTAGAACCCCGAATTTAGCAGGGCCTCACTCCCTGCCCCCCCTGGCTTCCTGCGTGATGAGGCTGTGGTTTCCCACCCCGAGACGTGGGCATTGGATCTGATGATCTCTGTGACTCTGGCCCTAGGATTTTGTGTTCTTTTCAGGCTGGCCACTCTTTCATTTGGAAATGGCCTCAGTGGTGCATCTGGCCTTGTATAGATAAGCTCAGCTGTACTCCCCTCCTCCTTCCCCCATCCCCTTCCAAAGCCAGGAGCGCTAGTTTCCCTGTGGTCACTTCATGGGCAGTCACAGTGAGGGGGCTGGTTTTGTCCTTTGTTGCTTATCTCTGCCCATTTCATGCTTGGTGGAGCCAAAAAACCCGGCTTTTGATTTCAAGTTCTAATTTGTGGTAAAAGAGTGAGCCTAGAAGGGAGGGTCAGCTCAGGACTTGGGGGGGGGGAGTAAGGGGAGGGAAAGGTGAAAAAAACTAACGGAGTGGGCTTATCCCGCTGGCCTATCCCCTGGACCTCTGAGGCTCTTAGATTTGGTAAGGGCCTCTTTATGGGTTTTTTTTTTATAAATGCCTAAATACTCATTTTCTTTGCTAGGAAATGAGTAGATTAGGCACAATCATTGAGGCCTTGATGAGGCCTCCTGGTGGAGGAATAGGGACACCTGGGTTCAAATTTTGCCCCTTATACATACTGACAGTGTGACCCTGGGCCAGTCACTTAATCTTTTCATCCAAGCCCAGGCAAATCTAGAATGAGAAATCTGCCCTGCAGGTGCTGACCTCCAGCAGTAGACAGAGTTCCTCACCCAGGTCACTTTACACCCATGAAATCACAGGGCCTGGGGGAACACAAAGAAGGAAATGATCTATCAGTCTAGGGTCTCAAAAGCCCAATGCTACATGGTCTGTGCTTCAGTGTTCAAGCCTTTGAAGTCTAGGGAGAATTGAGGACTAAGTGTCCTCAGTTTGCAGTTAGGCCTAAACAGGAAGATGGTAGAACTGCCAGCTCCAGGTTGGTGGTAGGGAAGGGAAGGGCCAGACATCCAATGAAGTGATTTCATGGCCTAGCTGAAAGCTGGCTGGGTGGGGAATGGCTAACTAAGGTCCCTGGTTTCATGGGAGATGTCTTAGTAACAGAAAGTTTATTTGATCACTATGTCACACTGGTCTCTGCCCTTCTCCTTTGGATTCCAAGGTTTTCAAGAGCCATAGACCTAGTTCTCTATTTTTTTTCTTCCTTTTTTGGGGGGGTGGGGGTGGACAGGAGCATGGATGGGGTTTATCACATACGTAATCTGCAGAGTCGTTCTGAGGAGAGTAGCCTTGTGGGTAAGTAATATTAGCTTCAGTTTCTGCCCCACATGGAGCTGGGGTCCAAGTCTCCCCCCACCCCACCCCCTCCTGAGTTGGTGCCTTAAAGGAGGTAAGTGGCTTCTGATTGACTAAGGGGTGTGTGGGGATTAGAAGGTGGGGAGAAGATGGACAGGAAATCACTTAACTGATCTTTTGCTGAGTGCAAAAATTAAAAACTAAGATTATTGCTAGCTTTTACTTTTCTGTCACCTTCAATTCCAGAAAGACCCCTCTTCCTCCCCTCCTGTCCTCAATGACCCATCGCTGGTAACAAAAAATGAAAAAGAGGAAAAAAATCAACTAAGATCAACTGAGTCTGACAGTGTATGCAGCATTCCTCACCTGTAGTACCCCCCCCCCCCACACTCCCCCTTCTGAAAAGAAGAGGGGCACATTTTCTTATGTTCTCCCTATACACACACTCACACACACTCACACCCACACTCTCACACACTGTCTGATAGTTCAGGGAGAACAGTGGTATTGGGGAGGTTGAGATTAGACCCCCAGGTAGCCTGATTTCCAGGGCCGCTCTCTTCTTGAGGTAGTCAAGGCTTAGACTGTCTTTCCTCTCCCTGGGGCCCCAGATTGATATCCTGGCAGATTTTCCTTTCCTGCCCTTCTAACAAGATAAGATGGCCCCAGCCACATGGCAGTGGGAGTCAGCCTAAGGCTTTTAGGCCTGGGCCGATGACTCAGTTCTTCTGAGGACTTCTAATGACTTCCCGCCCTTCCTCCTCCCCACCCCCCTCCCCCCTTTTACACACACACTTCTCCCTCCCAGTTGGAGTTTTGAGCACTGAGCTATAAATATGTATTCACATCATCGGGAGTTGGAAGGGGTCCTTAACGGCCTTGTAGGCTGGCCCTCTCCTGAATAAGAATTCTGCCCCCGCCCCCCTCCCCAAAGCCTCCCCAACAAGTTCCCATCCAGTCTCCCCTTGTCTTGTCACTCAGGCCTGGCTGCCTTGGGTGTCGGCGGCTTTGGGAAGGCAGGGCAAGCTCTTTCGGCCCCATTTTGTGAGACTGTGCTGAGCTCTTGAACTCGCTTGGTCGTTCACTGTGCCCATCTGGGCAAGGGCAGACAGCAAGAGGGAGGCTTCTGTGAAGGTGAAGATCCTTGCAGCAATGGTGGGGACCTGGTCAAATAGTTATTACTGTGGGCCTGGCTGCCCTGGCCATGCTGCAGGGGCTCAGTGAAGATGGGAGCAGGGCATGCCAGCCAACATTTATGGAGCTCCTGCTAAAGGCCAAGCCACAGGCCACCAGGCCACCCTGGTGGGTAGAATGCTGGATTTAGAGTCAGGAATATATCTGAAGTCCTTAATTTACTCACCTATAAAATGAGAAGGTTGGACCCCATGGCCTCTGTGATCCTATGATAATTAGGATTGGGGAAACTGAGGCTGAAAACATGGCCCCTGCCTTCAGCAAGCTAACCTGGAAGTTGAGGGATCTAAGTCTTTTGAAACAAGTGGTCTTGAGTTGAAAGATATGGGAAATTGTTCAGTTCTGCCACCTTCTGTGTGCCCCTAGGTAAGTTTTTTTCCCTTTTCTGATCCTCAGTTTTTCTTATCTGTAAAATGGGGATAATTACACAGTGAATGGTGAAAAGGGGACCTGGATTTTATAGTGCTTGGTTTTGTGCCCCCCCACAAGTGACATGGCTCAGATGAGAAGGGGGTCACTGGGGGGAGGGGTGGACAGGATTTGGCTAGGCATTGGACACCTCCTCCTGCTAGGGAAGACCCTAAGTTCCTCAGGTAAGTGCAGTCTCTTCCAGGTGAATTAAATGGTGGTAAGTATAAGTGAGGTTTCCAAATGGCAAGGGAGACCACAAAGCGAAGCAGCTCAGAAATGAAGAGGAAGGTGCTGGGGCAGGCCCTGCCATGGACTTTGCGGCAGGAGCCTTCCTGCCCTGGCTCCCACAGCTGATTCTGAAATACACTAGGCAGGGCCTGCCTCTGTGACCCTCAAGAATCGAGTCATTGCTTTCCTGATTCCCCCATCTTCCAGGTGAGGGCTGTGTGTCAGTGTATGTCTGTACTTCCAGGCTGGCGTGACTTTCTCAGCAGGGCCCAGAGCGAGCTTAGGAACGGCACGGTATCTACCCGTCCTCTAGCTTTTACCTAACCCTGGCCACCAACCTCAGTTAGTTCCCAGAACAAACACATAACCTGGCAGTTAATCGCAGAGAGCCCAGAGACATTTCCCTATTCACCTACTGTCAGTGATAATATGGGGATAATGGACACAAGTGGATTGGCCATGGAAAGAAAGCTGCGATTTGAGGGGGCCCCTTTCAGGGGTGTCTCGTCATTGTGATCCATGGATGTCTGGGTCTTATTTGGTGTTTGGGGTGGGGGCATAGTTCTGAACCACTTGTATATAAATGCAGGAGATTGAGATGTGGGGGGTGGAGGGACAACTGGAATGGTCCCTAGATCAAGTAATTAGGCATTTGATTATGAATGCCTCGGCAGGCACTGTGTCTCTAGGGGGTGAGAAGAAAAAAGCAAAAGCAGTTCCTGTCCTCAGGGAGCTTCTGTTCTCATCTAACACTGCTTACCCTCCCCTTCTCACTTCATTTCCCAGAGCACCCTGAGGCCCATAGAAGGACTCATTCAACAATGTCACTTGAGTATTAAATAGCTGAGCTGGGCTGGGATTCGAATTTGGGGCTTGGGAAGCCAGATGCACAGCTCTTTCCACTAAGTTGTCTCAGCAGGGAGGGCCCTGGCTGAGTTAGTTCCCGCCTCTCCGCTGCAGCACAGATGTTTGCTGGCATTGTTGGGTAGGCGGGTTGGGAGCTTGCCTCTTGGCCCTGGGCCATCTGCCAGAGGAAACCAGTGACTAAAGGCTTCCTCCAGGCTCTGTTCAGTCCTGGGCCTTTTCCTGGCTCTAACTCTCCAATCTGCCTTATTTGACTAGGTGCCCATTCCCTTCCCCAGGCCCCACCTCTGGCATACAGACCCTTAGGGGGAGAGACCAGGGAGAGCCAGGCAAACACCTTTGGCAGAAGAGGCCCAGGAAAAAAGAAATGACTTGGCCAAGGTCTCCCACTCAGCCAGGTCTGTGGACTGGAAATCCAGGGCTTTTCCCAATTTTACCATCTTCAGCTTGTTTTTCTCCCCTTGGTTTGTTTGCCCAATCTGCAGTGGGAAGGAAGGACAGGGTTCAGTTTGACTTATTTCAACTCCCCCTCCCCCCCCTCGCCCCTCAGCTTTTCTTCGATTATCTTTCTCTTTGTCCTTCTCCTGCCTCATCCTTCTAGCATTTTACTCAAAGTTTAATTGGGCTCAGAGTTAATCCTGCTAGGTCACAAGTGGGCACGGGTATGGCTTTGTGGGGAGAGGGAAGACACTTCTCCCTCCCCCAGAAACGAAATAATCAGGGATTCTTAACCATTTTTTATGTGTGGGGGGATATCAGTTCGGTGGTGAAACTTATGGATCTCTTCTCAGAACTGTTTTTAAAAAAGTCCTGATTGGAAGGAAATGCTAGATTCTAGTTAGAAGGTAGTAAAAATAAAGATGTCCTTTCCCCCCATCACATCCAGATTCACAGGCCCCCTGGAATCTCTCCACAGATCCCAAGTTAAGACCCTTGTTAGCCATGACCTTTACCATCCTGTGCCTTTCCACTCTCAAGGCCTCTGGCCTAAGTTCTCCTAAGCCACCCAAACTGACGGAGTGCCGGCTACCTCAAGCTGGGGCTCCTTCTGAGAGGCCAGGCCCTTCTCCCTTTTACATTTCCCGCTTTCCCCCCCTCCCCAAGGTGCTGTGTCTTTCCTTGTGATGGCAGCTCTGATAAGGTTTTGAGTAACTGCTCTCAGGGCTCCATGGGATCATAGGCTTAGAGCTGGCAAGGGATTCTGGGAAATAGCCAAAATCCCTCACATTTGTCTTGGGCTTAGAAAACCTTTTTCCACACACAGTTTCATTTGATCCTTCTACTTCTGACTCAGGTAGAGCAGATATTAGGGCCATTTTGGAGACAAGGAATCTGAGCTCCAGAGATGTGAGTCACAGCTTCAATAGGACAGGGGACTCCAACCCAGGTTTTTGGACTTAGACTTGAGGATTTTCCTACCACAAAAGTGGGAGTGTCATTTTCCTGTTAGGAAAATTGGCATCCATTCTTCCCCCTAGATGGCCTGTGGCAAGTTTTTTGTCTCCTCCCAACCCCTATGATTGCTAGCTTTAGAGTTGGGAAGGCCTTAAGAGACCAACCCCCTCATCTTACAGAAGAGGAAACTGAGGCCCAGGGAAGGAAAGTGATAACACAAGTGGGGTTTGAACCCAAGTCATCTGCCTTCAGAGCCAGTGTTCTTAGCATTTTCCCAGTGGCCATGGACCCAGCCCCCTCAAACAAGGGCCTACTTTGGAGCTGCCATATCCTACTTGTCATATCCCCAGATCCTTGGAGATAAAGGTGAAGATAGTGGGCCTAGGGACTTTCCCAAAGTCCCAGAGCAAACGTGGAGGGGGTGAGGAAAAGGAGCCATGTGGCGGGGAGGCCCAACTCTGGCCTTAAAACCCTGGGGCGGGGTCTGGCTGGTTATTTTTGTTCTGGGCCTCCTGCTTCATTCTGAATGAATCACCATTCCTCAGTCGTTTCCCTTTCCTGCTGGAACTTAGGCCTGAAGGTGAATGCAGATGCAGAAGAAACTATGTTCATATGGTATCATGGGAAGAGCTCTGAATTGGGAATCCAAAGACCTGGATTTGAACCCCAGCTTTGTGTGACCTTGGGCAAGTCATTTCTTTTTCCTGGACCTCAGTGTCTCCTTCTGTAAAATGGTGTTGCCTGAAAGTCACATGCTAGAGGGTAGCCTGGGGAAAAGAATGGGGGCCTAGCCAAATAAGGCAGGTTTGAGGCCTAGAGAACCAACTGACTTCCTTCTTACACTCCCTGCTGTCTCTCCGCAGTCCCCCAAACCCCAACACAAGCCACTGGCATTTCTCCTGAAGGCTTCTTAGCTAGGCCTGAAATCCCTACACTTGTGCCTCTGGCTGAGTGGCTTGTCTGTATTGCCCTTGGCTGGAGAGAGCTAGGTAGGATGGGGCTGGCTAGAGAGAAAGGGAGGGCCTTCAGAGACACACAAGACCCCCCCTGGGAGTTTCTGCAAGGCTCTCCTTTGGCCTTGGACTAATTTGGTGCTTTTGAGCAGTTTCTTTGGGGCTGGAGCTGTGCTGAGGTAATGAGGCTGACTTCTGGACTTCCTGTGACTGCTAGTCACTCCAAGTGACTCCCTGGGGAGTGGGGGGATGGGTTTGGAGGCTGTGCTGGTGACTCACCCCTTCCCACCCTTCCTCTTCCTCCTCGGCCAGGCCTGTGTAGGGAGAGCCATCTGGGACACTCATTTCTGAGTCAGAAGGCCCTGGGTTTGAGTCCTGGCAGCCCTACAGCAACATCCTTAGCTGTGGGACCTTGGGCAGATCCTAACTCTCTGGGCCTCAGTTTTCCTTTTCTGTAAAATGGATTAGTGCCACCAACCTCTAATAGTTTAGTTCTCTCCATGTGGAGACCATCTGACTTTAGGCATGTCCCCTCAGGCCCTCAATTTCCTCATCTATAAAATGGGAGTCATCTTAGAATAAAGAATATTGGAGGTGGGAGTGTTATGGTTTGAGGGGGTTTAGGTGGGTACCTACATGCCCCTTGCTTAGTAGACTGGTATCCTTGAGGCCATGTGACCTGGTGGTTAGAGAGCCAGCCTCAGAGGCAGAAAGACTTGGGTTCCAGTTTTGCCTGTGACACAGCCTGACTGGGAGACCCTGGGCAAGTCACTTTATCTCTTAAGACAACTCTTAAGATCCTAAATTGCAGGGGGAAGGCACCTATCTGATATATGCTTATGAAATCACCCATTTATCCCACTCACCCCCAACACATATGAATGGTAATAAGGGTCCCTGAGAAGTAGCTGGGTGTAGTGACTTAGGAATCAGAGGACCCAGATCCAAATCCTGGCCCAGGACCTTGTGCCTCAATAGCCCCCCTTTTTTTTGAGGGGGAAGGTAGGGTAATTGGGGTTAAGTGACTTGCCCAAGCTCACATGGCTAGTAAGTCTGTTAAGTCTCTGAGGCCAGATTTGAACTTAGGTCCTCCTGACTCCAGGGCTGGTGCTCTATTCACTGTGCCACCTAGCCTCCCCTCAATGTCTCCTTCTGTCAGAGGGAATTGGACTGAGTTACTGGTGCTCAAACTTCGTGGTCCCAAGACCTCCTTCACACCCTTAAAAGTTAACAAGGACTCTCCCCCAAGAGCTTTTGTTTCTGTGGGGTCAATCTTTCACTTTTTACCATGTTAGAAATGGAAATGTTTCAGTTTTATTATAAAAATGGTTTTGACCTCTTGGACCCCCTGAAAAGGTCTCAGGGACCCCCAGGGGCTCCCAGACCACATTGTGACAAACACTGGCCTAGGCTCTGATTCTATAAGCCCTAGAGGGTGAGAACTATGGGCCTCAGAAGTGCCCAGCGTTCCAAGGCCTCCTATCAGAGGCCTGGAGAAGGACATGACCTTCAGCTTGCCTTTTCCCCTGGTTCTCTCCTCCGAGAAGAGTTGGGGACAGTTTCTCTTTGCTTTCTCTCTTCCACCCCGAAGCCCCCTTAAAAAGTGCTAAGGGTGTAGGGGTGGCTAGGTGGTGCAGTGAATAGAGTACTGGCCCTGGAGTCAGGAAGACCCAAGTTCAAATCTGGCCTCAGACACTTAAAACTTACTAGCCGTGTGACCTTGGGCAAGTCACTTAACCCCAGTTGCCCTCTAAAAAGCAAAAAAAAATGTGCTAAAGGTGGTTTAAGGAGGGAGCTTTCAGTGGACTAGGAAGGGCCTAAGGTAACAGGCCTATTAGGAAGAGCCGGACCTGAAGGCAGGAGACCTGGGTTTCCATCTTGGCCCTTGAAGCCCGTATAACCCTGGGCCGGGCACCTCGCTTCTGAACCTGTTTCCCAGGCTGTAAAATGTGAATATTCTCTATTGAGGAGAATAGGATGGGTTGGAGCTGGCACTGGAAACCCTGGGTTTGTGTGTTGCTGTTGACATATCCTGGCTGGGTGAGCTTGTGGTCAAGGCCCTGCATGTCTCAGTAATGAGAAGGTGCTGATCCCTGTACTGGTGGGCCCATGCATCTGCCCCGAGTTGTTATCTCACGGGCCTGTTGTAAGAAAAGTGCTCCTGAAGCATTAGGGGAAAATCTCTTTTCCCAGCCCCTCTGCTCATGTGGAATGGATTGCCACTCATGCCCATGGGGCTGTAGTGGGCGAGGGAACTTTCCCTTCTAGAAACTGTGTCCAGGTTCACTGTGAAGCTTTGAGGAGAGAGGAAACCTAAGGCAGTTTATGTCTAACCCTTTCTGGTTAGGGCCCCTTTCCAGTCTGTCGTTTTTGCTCCCTGGGTGGGAGGCAACCAGGGATTTTTCACAGAGAACAAAATAGGCCTGGAGAAGAGGGTCTTAGTTCATACACCAAATTAGGGACTGAGCCTGGGCTACAATTAGGAACAGTGATGTATGTGTGTAGGGGGAAGGGGGTGTGGGTGTGTGGGTATGTGTGGGTGGGCAGCCTGGCCAGAGGCTGTTAATGGGTGGCAGAGGTGTTAATGGGGGCTGAGATGTTGAACCCCATTCCTTAGAAGCTGTGTGGCCATCAAGTCCAATCTTCCCCCCTCATTTTACAGAGGGGGAAACTGAGGCCCAGAGAGGGGAAGTGACTTGCTTTCCACCAGTGTCAGAGTCACTGACTGACACCTAGGACTGACTTTAACTGACACCTAGGACTGACTTTAACCTGAAAGTAAAAGTTCACTTTATGCCTTGGATCTCAGGAAAATAAAAGCTTCCAGCTTCCCATATCATTCAGATGCTTGTATGAAGCAGAGTAGCCTAGTAGCTAGAGGGCTGGAGATCTGGGTTCAGTTCCTGCCTGTGACACATGCTAGCTGTACAACCGTGTCACATCACCTGTTGGTTCCTTCCCATAAGCCTCTCTGGCTGTAAAGTTCTAAATAGATGCTAACTTTCTCATCAGTAGAAGGAGTTGTCTCTACCAGTCAGTTCCAGGTCTTCAACTCCTCCCTCCCCACCAACACATACACAAAGTACAGTGTTTATACAAATGCTAAAGATCAAACAAGGTCTGGTCTTTTGATTTTGTTGGGGGTGGAGTTTCTAATAGCATGTATAGATGCGTGCAAGAGTATCAGATGCTGTGAGAGCGGAGGAGGAAGGTAGCAGTCCTACCTGGGGGAGCTCAGCAGAGGCTTCGTGGAGGAGGGTGAGCCATGGGGCTGCAGGCTTTATATAGGACTTTAAGCCTTCCAAAGTGCTTTCTTTATGACAGGCACTAGGATTTTAGGATTAGAGCTGGAAGGGGGCTTTAGGTATCATCTAATCCTGTTGTGTGGACCTTAAATAGAAATGCACTCCTGCTGCTGCATATTGACTTAGATAACCACTAATTAACATTATCTGCAGTTTATTCTATTTCGATTGATTTCTGTAGGTGTTTCCCAATTACTTTTTCATCTGGTTCCTTCCTGTGAATTTGATACTTCTGAACTAATCCAACATGATCTTTTTTTTTTTGAGGAGGGAAGGCAAGGCAGTTGGGGTTAAGTGACTTGCCCAAGGTCACACAGTGTGTCAAGTGTCTGAGGTCAGATTTGAACTCAGGTCCTCCTGACTCCAGGGCTAGTGCTCTATTCACTGTGCCACCTAGCTGCCCCCAACACCCTCATTTTATAGATAATGAAGATAAACTCTAGGGAAGAGAAGTCACTGGGCCAAGGTCTCTTGGCTAGTAAGTAGTAGACCTTGTATTCAAACCCAGACCCATTGGCTCCAATCACTGTTCTTTCTATTATACCAGTGGAGTTAGTACAAGAATAATCACTGCTTTGATAGATGAGGAAACTGAGGCTCCGAGGGCCTTAATGCCTGGTCCTCTAGAGTGAGTATTGGGAGCAGGATTAAACCAAGTTCTGATTTCCAAGTCAAGCATTGTTTAGATGGCAGCTTTCTTCTCTTCTGGTGACTGTTACTCTCCTTTCCCCTCCACAGCCTTGTTTTCCATTCCTTCAGGACCAAGAGGCAAACGTGAAGCCTTAAGACGCTCTGGTAGCAAGGAGATTGGCGGTTTGTCTTATCTTAATGGCCTTAGCATTTTTGTCTGATGGGCCGCCAGGCCACAGGCTTCCAGCCATGACTGAGACTAGGGGGCAGAGGGGGAGGTTGAGAAGAGAAGGCTGTTTTCCAGTATAACTCACTCCTTCTTTCTCTGCCTCTGGTGTTACCCCTCGCTCTCCATGTTCCACCCCTTGTGCTCTCTGTTGCTAAATAGCAATTTTAAGGAATCTTAAGCCTCTCTCTTACTCCCCCCATCCCTTCAGGAACTCTAGCCTACCTGGTTTATGCAAGCAGTCATGAGTTCAGCTCTATGGTACATTGAGCCAAAGATGTGGTTTGTAGGTCTGTAAAAAAAGCACGGGTGAATTACAGGGCTTCACCCCCGTTCGTTGTCTTGTGCTACTGTATGTTTAATGGGAAATTGTCAAACGGCCCACTTGGTTACTCAGGGCCCTTGTGCTTAGCGCTATGAAGTATAGTCCTGATGGTTATCTAGTCTTTCTGATCAGTGTGCAGTGCCCAAATGGGTCTGCAGTGTCCAGATTGAATGCCTGGCCTATGAGCTCATCATTCATTCATTCATTCATTCATTCTTGCTCTAGACTCCACAAGGGTCCAACTCTGTTTCTGTGGTTTGGCTGTTTCCCTCAGGAAAGAGAAAGCCTGTGGCAGAATGGGAGGCAGTGCCCAGAAAGAACTCCCAGGTCTGCTTACATGCTGTCTGATCTTGAGGAAGTGTCTTCCCTTCCCTGGGCCCATTTACACAAGGAAAGGGTTCAGCCAGGTCACCTGGCCTCAGACCCCTTCGTCTTTTTTAGTAATCCTTCTCCTTGCCCTTATTTAGTAATTGTTTTTTGAGGCAATTGGGGTTAAGTGACATACCTAGGGTCACACAGCTAGTAAGTGTCTGAGGCCAGATCCTTATTCAGTATGAAAGGAAAGAAATTCTCCCATTTACCAAGCATATATTCACAGAAGAGATCAAATACAAAGAGGTTAATTTTGTCTTCTCCCAGGGCACCTTCACTGATGTGAAAATCAGTTCAGAGTTTTGGGAATTTTTCAACAGACTAGTACTAGGGACTGGTAAAGGGAATTGCCAGGTGAGGAAACCCATGCAGGTTGGCACCATCTTAGTTTTCAAGCATTTCTCAACATTTTGGAGTATCATGACCTCTTCTCAAGAACCAGGTTTGTTACCTACATTGATAATTGAAGGACACACTAAATTTCAGTTAGTGAAAATAAAGATGTAATTTTTTCCTCACCCAAGTTCCTACATTCCCTGCAGTCTGTCCATAGAACCTAGACTCCAGGTTAAGAAACTAAGTCTGAGAGAGTTGCCCATAAGGCACTGTGACTTGCCCAAGGCCACCCAGCCAGTGTGTGTCAGAGGAAGAATTTGAACCTAGGTCTCCATAGCTTTGAGGCCAACTGTCCAATCCCCTACAGCACCATGCCTCTCAGTAAGATAACTTTGTTATTTACCTAGTATTCATTCCCCACACTCCCTGGGGTCATATGTTCTCCCTGGTTGCTCTCCAAAGTACCTTCCGGCTCTGGCTTTCTGAGATTGAGTTAGCTATAGCTGCCAGCCACGCCAAGGCTGGATGCTGGGCATGCAAAGATGGGACACGGAACAGGCCTCACTGACATCCTGCTTGGCCAGGGGTGGGTAGAAGTAACAGGTCTGGGGCTATGTCAGTGGAAATCCATCCACTACATGTCCACGTTTTGTCTCTCAGTAAAGTGTAAACTACTTGAGGGCAGACGTTTCTGTCATTCTTGTCTGTTTTCAGTTTCATGGGCCTGGTGCATACATGATAGGCACTTGGTAAATCATGCTTTAATTGCAGTTGAATCCGTTCCCTCTAGGAGGTAGTACCTGAGGTGAGTTTGGAGGGAGCTCAGGCTTCTCCAAGATAGAGCTGAGGAAGGAGTGCCTTCCAGGCATAGCCAATACAAAGGTGTGGAGGAGGGAAATGGATGGGATGCAGAATTCAGGAAGCAACAAGTAGGCCAGTTTGGCTGCAATTTAGGGATTACTATGGAATGAGTCTGGGATCAAGAGCATAAGTGAGAGTTGACTTTGGCTTCTTCAGATACTAGAACAAAGGAGGAGAAAACAGTGAGAGAGAGGAGTGTTGAGGTACAGAATAGGGAAGAGAGGAGAACTTGGGTGTTCACTAAGAAGGAAGGAGGAGAAGGTGCTGTAGGAATCTTGGGAAGAGAAGGTTTGGAAAAGCCACTACGTGGAGTGCCGTCAGGGAAGACTAAGGACTGCCATTCATTGGGTAGGACCCAATTGAGTTTGGATGAGCTTAATTCACTGAGGACCTAATTAGGAGAGTTGAATGACTTCTTCCAGGGGCATTCAGTGAGTATCATGTTGTGAATAGGATCGAACAGAATGTGTATGGTGGGGGTAAGCCAGCGTTAAGACACCAGTGGGGATGGGGCAGGGGCACAGAAGGGAAGGGGGCATACATGAGAGATATCACCCCAGTAGAAATGACAGGACTTGCCAATAGATTGGACTTGGGGGTGGGAGGTGAGGAGTTTGAGATGACATGCTGACATCTAGGTTTCAGGCCTGGGTGACAGCCATTGGGAAGTTAGGAAGAGAGGAAGATTTTGGGGGACAGAAAGATAACAAGTTCAGTTTTGGACATGCCCAGTGTACCATGTCTATGGGACATCCAGTTGGAGGTGTCCAGTGAGTAGTTGGAGGTGGGATACTGGAGATCAAGAAGAGAGGTTAGGGCTGGATAAATAGAGAAACCATGTCCATAGAGTTCATTGAATCCATGGGAACTGATGAGACCATCAAGTGGAAATGGTATAGGAGGAGAAGAGAATAGGGCCAACTGTTAGGAGGGAAGCACTCTGAATTAGCCAGCGAAGCCTGGATGAAGACTGAGCCAATGAAATTGAGGTGAAGCACTCCAACACGTGGCAGGTGAGCTGGGGTCACCCTGATGAGGTCAGAGTAAAGGGGCCAAGGGACTGGGCTGCTGTGAGGAAGACTAGGTTTGGGGAGAGATGAGAGAAAAGGTTGTAGTCAGAGGGAATTCAAGACCTCTGGGCTGGAGAGGCCATCCTTATATGCAGCTGTGACTGGTGAAGGTGTAAGGGTGTGGATGGGACATGAGATGTCAGCCTGTGGATTGAACTCCCAAAGTGCTAGAGTGATAGGGAGGAGAAAGGGAATGGCCCAGGCATGCTTTTTCCATCTTTAATTCCCCAGCACTGATCATGGCTATGTCCATAGCAAATGGTTATAAATGTTGTACTTCCCAGATCAGACAGTGGGGTCATTGTTAGGACCTTTCTGCCAGGTGGTAGGGTGACAGCTGGAGAGAGGGAGTGCATGGTTGCTGAGTGATGGTCCTGGAGGAGTCTGGGAGGAGCAGATCTAGAAGCTTGCCAGCCTCTCCTCCTGCCCTAGTGGGTCAACAGGGGTGAAGAGAGCTTTTCCCGGTCCTGGAAAGGGTGGCCAGGTTTTTGACGTCTCCTGGAAGGGAGCGAGAGTACAGTGCAGGGTTCTGTGAATCCTCAAAGGTAGACTTTGAGAGGAAAGTGTGAAAGGCAGTTTGTTAATGATAGAACCAGACTTCCAGAGGGCATGATGGAAGTGGGCAGAACTGAAGTAGTTGGAGCTAAAAGAACAGAAAATGATAGCAGGTGACTCTGAAACACAGGGATTAGAAGAGGAGCTTGCCACTGGCTGGAAGGTATAAGTGGTACCATTTGGGGCTCCCAGACCGAAGCATCTTGGGAGGATACAAGGTGACCTCATCTGTTTCTCAAGCCACCTGCCCTCACTAATGGACAGAACTCATCCTGCAATGTGGGGTGGGCTGCCTCGGGGAGGCAGGAATACCTGACACTGAGAATATCTCTCTTTCTTCGTTGCAGAAGTGGGGGACTGTGGGTCTGGAAGGCTTCATACATTTATTGTATGTTTGGTTAGTTTGGATGAACTGCTTTTTGTCTTTTTATTCTCTGTAATAAGTGACGGCCCCTCTGGTTGAAGGAGGGGGAGAGATATATTGGAAAAGGAATGTGATAGAAAAAGAAAGACTGTAACCAATTACAGGGAAGGGGGAAAAAAGTAGAACACTTATAGTCCCCTGGGTTCATGGCCCACCCATAGGCCTATTAGCTGTGTGGCCTTGGATTAGTCACTTAACCCATCTTTAAACCTCAGTTACCTTATCCATCAGGTAGGAATAATGCTTGTCACTCCCTACTCATCTTAGAGCAGATGAGAGGAGTACATAAATTAAGCATTTAGAGAACTTTAAACTCTTCTGGAGACAGCTGGATCAGTAGAGTTTATCTAGGAAGAGAGGGCAGCAGGCAGCAGTTAGCCCAGGCCTAGCCTGGATGAGGGCTTGGACGGAGGTGATTCTCCCAGCCAAGGGTGCCTGCCCAACTGCTGGGAATTTGTCACTCTAACAGCCAAAGGGCTTAGAGACAGGAAGAAGCTGTTACCACCTTCTACTGGGAAGATCAGTAGACCTTGGCACAGAGGGCCTGGTTCGAAAGAGACTCAACTGTTTGGCCTGATAGCCACTGGCCCTTGCCCCTTCAGGGGAGGGAGAACTGGAATCCAGGCTTCCATTTGGCCCTTGCATTGTGGTGTGGGGGAAAGATCTGGGGGCAAATCACTTATTAGCTGAGTGACCTTGACCAAGTCACTTAACTTGACCAAATCACCACCTGCCCCTAAGACCTCTGTCTCTTTCTTTGTAAGATGATGGTGTTGAAGTAGATCAAAGGTTTTTAACCTGGAGTCCATAGACTCCATGCAGTTAGATTTCAAGGGGTGTCCATGAATTTGGATGAGAAAAACAATGATACCTTTATTTTCACTTACTTTTAACTGAAATTTATCATTTCTATCAATTATTTACAAACATGATTCTGAGAAGAGGCCCATCAGCTTCCTCATGCTGCCCAAGGGGTCCATGACATACACCAAGGGTTCTGAACCACTTGACTAGATGGCCTCTAATGTATTCAGTGACCCCAAGTTATCTTTAGAGAGCCTGCTCACTCTCTGGGTATGTGTGTGCCCGGAAGAGGCCCCATGAGTGGGGTGGGAGTGTTCCCAGGACTAAGTCATTGAGCTGTGGTGAGATTTGTTACATTACTAATAGCCTGTGGTCTGGGTTATTCCACTTAATGAAGAGATGCATTGTGGCCAGGGGTCCCTCCAATCGTACTGTACTGTAGTTTATCTGAAGAAGATCTGGAGTGCTTTAGTGGACCACAGGCACAGTATGAATCAATAATGTGAGATGATAGCTAGCTTAAAAACATTATTGGGATCCTGGGCTCCCTGGAAAGAGATCAGCTGGAGGAACTGAGGATGTTTGGCCTAGAGAAGAGAAGGGGTGGGGTGTGGGGGGGGTGGAGCAGTCTTCAAGTACTTGAAGGACTGACATTTGGAAGAAAAATTAGTCAGGTTGTGTTGGGCCCTGGAACACACGGGTAGAGGTTATAGAGAGGCCAGTTTTGGCCTCCTCCTTTCCTCTCTGACAATAAGGTCCATCCCAAAGTGGAATGGACTGCCTTGAGGTACTGGGGAAGGCTTTTGCTGGGTAGAGTCCTTCAAGCAGAGGGAGGCTGGATCCCCTGTTGTAGTGGGGCTTCCAAGTACCCATTAGACTAGATGGGTTTTCAAGGCCTTCCAACTCTTAGGATTCTGAATGACAGTAGAGATCACACTGTGGCCTTGGGTTTGGAGACCTGGGTTTGAATTCTGGCCTTGGGCTCTGTGGCTTTGGGCCAGTTCCTTTCCCTTCTTTGAGCTTTTTCTCCTCCACACAATGGGAATGTTAATACGGCCTCTTAGGGTTATTATAGGAAAATGACCTTATAAAGCACTATAGCAGTGTTTGTTTTGGTTTTAGGGCCAAGGAGGCAAGGGTACAGCCTATCCTAGATTGTCCAGGGCCTAGTTCAAACCACTTTCATAGAACATCCGGACTAGAGGGACCATTAGACAACACCTAGGTCGTCATCTCTTTTTTCCAGATGAGGAAACTGAGGCCCAGGGACAGGTCTGAGGTGGTCCTGAGTGTGGATTGTTCAGCCTTTTGATTTCTCCCTCCAGGAATTTCACTGTGCCCTCAGCACTGTCTCCCAGAGGGAGGGGACGAAACTAAGGGTTGTTGGCAGAAATGAGTGAGGCCTTTGGTTTAGCCCTTGGCACTTGGGAGGCCTACTGGCTGAGTGAGGTGTACTTGGCATTAGAGGTATGTGCCGCTCCAAGTACTTCAGCTTTAGCCCAGGAGAGGAGCCGGGCGTGGCAGGGACTCAGGGGCAGAGTGGAGATTGGAATGAGAATGTTGGGATCCCAGGGTGTGCCAGCCGTTTGTGTACTAGATGAGTGCCAGGCTCTCCCCAACTACTTGGGAAAATGCGTGGGGTAGTTGAGACCTTGAAGAGCCTATATCTAGCAAGGGAGGGGGGAAGAATTGCACTAAGAGTTGGGAGGTCTGAGTTCTAAGCCCAGCTTTCTTTGGGCCTCTTTCGTCATCCACTTTAGTGAAGACTTGCATTGTGGTCATGTAAAGGGTCCCTCCAACCCTACTGGACTGCAGTTTGTCTGAAGGAGATCTGGAATGCTTTAGTGGACCCACAGGTACAGTGGGAATCAATAGTGTGAGATGATAGCTAGCTTAAAAACATTATTGTTTGGAGTAGGCACTTTGAGTTTCAGCATTCTGCATTTGGCAGAGTGCCAGCCCGGTGGGGACAGAGAAGGAGGGTCAGTGACTTTGCATTACCAAGTAGAAAAGGGTGATTTTGAGAGCAGTGTGCCCCTTTATGGAAGAAGAAAACAGCTAACTAGTGAAAGGGCTAGTGAGGGGATGTTGGGCCAGCACTAATCATAACTCTAAAAACCTCGGGGCTGGAAGGGGGGATGGACCATCGAAGTCATCTGATCCAGCCTTTGACTTGACCAGAGGGAGGGACGTGACTTGTCCACGGTCACATTGCTAGTAAGGGGCAGAACTGGGACTTGAATCCGATTTTGTTAGAATTCCCCATCTGGATACCTTTTGCTGGGAGGTACCCCCATTGCTTCTCCTCCTTTGCCTTCTGAATTTTCAGTACCTGGAGGTGGGGGGCAGCAGGACTTGGAATCCTGAAGGCCAGGGTGGGGCAGATGTGCCATGGTCTAGCTCTCCCTGGTTTGAAGAACCCTCTGGGAGTGCCAACTCTGGATGATTAGATTGCTAGGCTTTTTCCAGTCTTGTTCAAGAGGGGCGGAGTGAGCAGAATGAAACTGCTGGGTAGGACTGCTTAATACCAGGGATGAGGCAATCCTTGGTCTGGGCCCAAATGGGAAACTTGGCTTTCCCATCCATCCCCTGTGGGAAGTAGCCCTTGGGAGGAGGGGATGCTCTGATAGATTCACTGGATCCACCATGAGCCTACTGGCCTTGGCTCTCCCTATCTCAGGCCACACTGAGGCAATTCTCCCCTTCCTGCTGTCTCTCTTCCCCTCCTTTCTGTTATCTCTTCTCTCTCCTTCCCTCTCCCTCTCTCCCTTCTCTCTTTTTCTCCCTTCTCTTCTTTCTTTCTCTCCCTCTTTCTTTCTCCCTCCCCCTCTCTCCCTCTTTCCCTTTCATCCTGTTTCTCCTTGTCTCCCTCTCTCCCTCCTTGTCTCCCTCTCCCTTCTCTCTCTTTCTCTTTCCCTATCTCTCTCCCCCTCTCTCCCTCTTCTCTCCCTTTCTCCCTTTCTCCCTTCTCTCCCCCTCTCTCCCTCTCTTCCTCTCTCTCCTTTTCTCCCTCTCTCCCTTCTCTCTCTCTCCCTCTCTCCTCTCCCTTTCTCCCTTAATCCCTTCTCTCTCTCTCTCTCTCTCTCTCTCTCTCTCCCCTCTCCCTTTCTCCCTTCTCTCCCCCTCTCTCCCTCTCTCCCTTCTCTCTCCCTCTCTCCTCTCCCTTTCTCCCTTAATCTCTTCTCTCTCTCTCCATCTCTCCTCTCCTTTTCTCCCTTCTCTCCCCCTCTCCCCCCCCTCCTTCTGTCCTCTCCTCTCTCTCTCTTTCTCATTGGCTTTCAGGATACATGACCTTGAGCAGGTCACTTCTCCTCTGGACCTAAGGTTACTCACCTGCAAAGTAAAGGAGACAGTCTCTCCAAGTCCCTTCCAGCTCTGATTTTCCATATTTTGTGTGCTGTCCCCATCCTTCCCCCTCCAAATCCTGCCACATAATGTTGCCCCCCAATAAAAGTCTGACCCCTTCTTGCTAGGGCCCTGGTATCCTGGCCTTCACCTGGTAAACCGAAGTTGGACGTGGCCTGCAGCCATTTGATTCCCCCCTTTCCTGCCAGCCCAGCCCTCCTGATCCCCAAACATCTGTGGTGGACAGTGGGGGTTGCCTGGTCCTTTAGGCAGCAGAAGCTTGGGACGAAAGGGAGTCCTGGGCCTCAGCTCCTTCAATTTAACAGATACTTCATGAGAAGCAGTGGCTAAAGGGCCAGCTTTGGAGTCAGGAGGATCTGAACCCAGATCCTGAGAAGGTCAAATCTCTCAGGGCCACAGTGAAGACTTAAAGTTGGAGTTTCTCATGTCAGTAAAGTCACAGGCCCAAACAATAACAATAAAAAAATAAAATAAAAAATAAAAATAACAAAAAAATACAATCATGGTTATTATTGGGGGGCAGTACGGTTCAGTAGAAAGAGCACTGGATTTGGAATCAGGAGTGGAGTCTAAATCTTGCTTCTGTCATTTGCTCCCTGTGTTACCCTAGGCAAGTCACTTGCCTATGTTGGGCCTGCCTCAGTTTGCTAATAGTAATAATAGCCAGCACATTTCAGTTGTGCTTTGAAGTTTACCAAGTACTATATGAATGTTACAGCAGCCCTGGGACCTGGTGCTATTGTTATTATAACCATTTTACACATGAGGAAATAACTTTTTTTTTTTTTTGCTTTTTGGAGGGCAGTTGGGGTTAAGTGACTTGCCCAAGGTCATATGGCTAGTTTTTGTGTTAAGTGTTTGAGGCCAGATTTGAACTCAGGTCCTCCTGACTCCAGGGCCGGTGCTCTATTCACTGGAAAGGCTTGCCCTAGGTGAGCCTTGGCCCATCTCACATACAGGTAGGTTTCAGTGCCAGCCTGAGGCAGTCAGGTGGAACCCTAAGCCCCCTTTGGGAAGGACTCGTGCTGGTAGTGCAAGCTTGTGGTAGGTCCTCTCTGGTACTCCCTTACATGTGTATGTGTGTGCCAGGACCAAGGACCATTGTGTATTGTGACCCTTCAGCCCCTACATACTCTGAAATAACCATAGGATTTCCAGTTGGAAGAGAGTCTTCAGAGGCCCTATAATTCATCCCCATCATGGTACAAGGGGAGGAAGTAAAGCAGGATTTGACTTGCCCAAGACCACACAGCAAGGTCATTCTGGAACTGGGGCCTCCTGGGGCTGAGCCAGGCCTCAACCTAGCCACTTAAGTCTTCCCTCCCTGCGTTGTTCCTCCCGTACCAGACTGTCCCCTAGACTGCCCAAATTTCATAGTCCATCTTTCCACACGGAGTGGGAAAGGAATGCAGGGTGAGTTCACCTCTTGGCTCGGTCCTGGTGCTGCTCCCAGGAGGTGTGATTGAGCATTCTTCAGTCCTCCCCAGTGTAGACACTTACTCGCCTTCTCCCCTGTTCCTCAACCACTTATTGCCTAGGAGTTCCCTATTAAAAAGTTGACTGTAAGGTTGCTTGCAAAGTACTTTCATATCTATCTTTGTTTTTTGGTAACAATTGCTCACATGTAATGCTTTGATTATAAAACACATTTCTCATAAACCGTAGATTTTGATCTAGCAGGGACCTTAGGCCATCTAGTCTATCCTCCTCCCATTACATGCACGTTGTGAGAGGGGCAGGATTTGAACTCTGGTTCTTGGACTCCAAAGCAATTACAATTTACATCTGTGAGGGAGGCAGGTTGGGGATTGTGATTCCCCCTTCAACAGATTCCTCAGAGGGACAATCACTTGCTCTAGGTCATGTAACAGATAACATAGATCTGCTTTCTGGGTGTTCCATGGTAGGATGGGTCTGGAGGGAAAGTTTGCAGATAAATCAGGTCCTGGGGCTGCTAGGTGGTATAGCGAATAGAGCACCCACCCTGGAGTGAGGAGGACCTGAGTTCAAATCCAGCCTCAGACACATAACACAAAAACTAGCCCTGTGACCTTGGGCAAGTCACTTAACCCCAATTGCCCTACCTTCCCCCCTCCAAAAAAAGCAAAACAAAACAAAAAAACCAAATAAATCAGGTCCCAAGCAGCCCCTGTAGTCACATGACCTGCCAGATTTAACTGCATCCCCCTAGGAAGAAAATAAATGAACCCTGCATTCTCTACTTCCTCTGGGGTGTGGCTGTCTCTCTCTCTGAGGCCTGAAAGTCTCTGGGGGTACTGAAGGGGAAATGAGCAGAGGAACCCTTACCCAAGAGGGCAAGCTGTTTGTGAAACAGCTGTGGCCACACCTCTTTGCAGAAGTTCCTAGGCTTTCAGGCAGACTGGGGCTCCACCCCTTGGCCTGCTAGGAGCTTGAAGCTTTCAGTTCCCCTTTCTTGGAGGTGCCACTACTAGGGGGCATCTGTTTATTCAGTCCTCAGGCCTTCCAGAAGGCTGATTTCCACACGTGTGGAATGTTGAGTGGGCCCTTAAGAGACCATTCAGGCCAATCCCCTCATTTGTACACAAACAAGCAGAGTCTCCAGAGTTATGGTATGAACCTCGCCGGCCCTGGGTGGTTTGAGTGGGGCTAAGCTTAATGAGATTGGCCTCTTTCCTTGTGGTTTTCCCTTGGGAGAGTTGCTGTGAGATAGGTTAGGGCTGGTAGAAGGAACTTGTTCACTGGGGATACCCTACATCAGTAACATCCTAACTCAGGATGGAGAGGGGCGGTAGAAGCCTGGGGGGATGCATTTGGAGCCTAGGGTGTTTGAGCTGTTATTGGC
The DNA here is from genome assembly GCF_028583685.1 of Petaurus breviceps papuanus. Taxonomy (NCBI): domain Eukaryota; kingdom Metazoa; phylum Chordata; class Mammalia; order Diprotodontia; family Petauridae; genus Petaurus; species Petaurus breviceps. The sequence continues at coordinate 1,016,291 of NW_027186316.1, forward strand.
TCCTGGGTCCCCTTCTCAGAATCACATTTTTACATGCATAAAATGAAATGGAGAGGATTACAAAGGAAACTAATTACATTGAAATAACAATTATCAAAATATCGAAAAAAAGAAGTTTACCATCCCCTGGGCTAAGAACCTCTGATGTGTAAAAAGCATTGTGCTGGGCACAGAGATAGAAAGATACACTCTGGGCCCTCCAAGAATCCCATTTTCATGGTATGTGTGGGGGTGGGCAACCTGGGGCCTCAAGGCCACATGTGGCCCTCTAGGTCCTTAAGTATGGGCCTTTGGCCAAATCCAGACTTCACCAAAAGAATTTGTTCTGTGAAGTTGGGATTCGGTCAAAGAGCTGCACTTCAGGACCTAGAGGGAATTTGCTCTGTGAAGTTTGGGTTCAGTCAAAGGGCCACCCTTGAGGACCTAGAGGGCCGAAGGTTCCCCACCCCTGGGTATGTGTATTACACATATTTGTATTACTAGGAGGAGGAAAGAGGGCTAAAAAACTTGGGAGATCAGGGAAATTTTTATGAAAGAAGTATCACCTGAGGTGAGCCTTGAAAGCAGAGGAAGATTCTGACAGGTATAGGTGAGGAGGAGGAAGCAGGGTGGGGGCTTTGATGGGAGAGAAGGGGGCAGATGGGAGCCATTGTAGTGGTCAGAGTGATGAGGATCAACATCCGGGGGATGAGGGTGAAGTTTGTGACCTGAGGTAGCCAGGAGGATTGGTGGTGCCCTCAGCAGGAACTGGGAAGGTTGGGGAAAGGTGATGTGTTTGGGAGTGGAGGAAGAGGGCATGTCCCAGGTTTGGATAGGGAGCATTTTGAGATGCCTGTGGGATATCCAGGGAATTCTGCCCCATAGACAGTTGACAGTGTGAGGCTGGCTTGAGAGAGCTGGTGCTGTGTATTTTGTGCATGAGGGAACCTTGACAAGTCGCGGAGCGGTCTGGGCCTGTTTCTTTGCCTAGAAAGCAGTGATAGGACCTCTGCTACTGCCCTCCCAGGGCTCTTTAGAGGCAGCCTGAGAAGAATGTCTGTGTTCGGTGTAGGCTGGAACAGGCCTTCGAGGTCGTGCAAGTTACCTAGTCAAGTGGTATGACGTGCCCAAAGTCCCCATGAGCAGACAAAGGGGTTCCTTTGGACCTGGCCCAGAAGCTCTCTGAGCCTTTCTTCCTTCATCCAGAAAATGAGGGGACTGGCCCAGATGCCCTCAACTCCTACCCAGCTCTAGTCCTATCTCCCTGGCTTGTTTTGAGGATGAAATGAGATCCCTTAAAGACCTACCTGAAAGTCACCCACTAGCATGTGCCCCCCTCTAGCACCTTGGTTTAATATTTTTTCTCCTCCCCCAATAGAATATGAGTGTCTTGATGGCAAGGAACTTTCCATTTTTCATCCCCATATATTCCCAGAGGGCCCCTAAAGATCTTTGATCTTTCTCATCTTCTCCTGTATGACTTTGGTCCCATCCTTATCTTCCTGGCCTTGGCTGAAGAGCTCATGCCTTGAACAGTTCCTAACCAGCTGCATGGCCAAAGAGAGAATTGAGATATTGGAGTCTGTTTCAGGGCAGACTTTCTGAGGGAATGCTAAATTCTCTGAACCAGGCTGCAGATTGAGTATCATTGAGTGGAGGGCTGTGTAGGGGGTGGTGGGGTGGTGGTTGGTCTTACCTTTAGGAAAAAAGCTAGCAGGTATTATCTAGGGGGCCAAAATGTCTCCTAACCCCATTGGGGGCCATACTGAAAGCTTAGCCTGGGGTAGTTCCTGGTAGAAGGATTGTATCTTTCAATGGGTCCAATTAAGATTAGATAAGGGAGAGTCTTGGGGTGGTAATTGATATGTATTCAAAGGGCTTGTTGGGTAGAAGGGAAATTGGATTTATCTGGTTTGCCCCAGAGGACCAAACTAGCTATGGGGGAAGGAGGATTAGGCCTGATGACCTGAGCTCCCTTTCAACTCTTAAAAACTTCCTGTGGATTTGAGAAGCAGGAGTATAATAGGGGCTTCTAATTCTCGGAGCTCTTATGGTTTGGGGGTATGTCGAGCTCTGGTCTCCCTGTAATGTAATGCCAAGGAAAGGCAACTTCCCAAGGTTCAAAATACCAGCATAGGTGCTCTCCATTTTATTCAGTGACAAACCAAGAACAGAGAAGATCAAAACATGACATCATTCAAAATACAGCATTTACTAAGTGTGATTAAATAATCTCCAAGTACTACCCCACCCCAGGACCTTCCAATCATTCAATCAATTACAAAGTCCCTGTTCTAAATACTACTCCACCCCAGGCTATGCCTTCATTTAGTACACCACAAAGCCCCTCTTCTCAAATGGAGATTAGTTTCCAAACATAAGTAAAGTACATTCATTTTTCAACCATAGAACACAAAAAGGTCAAAAAGTTCCCCACCCCTGGATCACAATTGAATCTACCCCAGAGTTACATCAAGTTTAAGCACAGCACTTAATACCCAAATGGAGGTCTTTTCTTCATCTTGACAAGAGGCAAGTTCTCAGCAATCTTAGTTCCTGGGGAGACAAGGCTTAGCAAGGCCACAAGATACATTGCCAGTCCCTTCATCAATCCATCCTCTGTCTGCAGAACAGTCCTAGAACCCCTGAAAACATTAGCAAAACCCTCTCCCAGGATTTCTGTAAACATTCAACAAGAAAATCCTTCTTCAGGGCTTCTGAACCAACAGAAAGGTTCCCAGACCCCTGCAACAACAGCACTGTCCTTCACCAGTGGACAGTATTCACTCTGTCTGCAGGACAGTCTCCAGACCCCTGCAACAACAGCACTGTTCTTCACCAGTGGACAGTATTCACTTTCTGTGTGCAGGACAGTCTCAGGGCTTCTTGACCAAAAGCCAGGTTCCAGGACTTCTTCAACAAAAGGACTGTCTTTCACCAGTGGACAAATCTGGCAAAACAACATCAAAACAGCCAGACAAAGTACCAGCAAATCAGCCATGTCTCCTCAGCCCTTGGCAGCTCAGGGGGCAGGTCTCAAAAGTCCAGGGCAATTCAAAGCGGCACTCAGCAATTCTCTCAGTCTCTCTCTCTGTCTCCACGAGGTGCTGCTTCCAAAAAGTTCTTCTGCCTCTCCCTTGTCTCTCCAAATCTACGTCACCAGCTCCTCCCAGTTCAGGACTTTCTTTTCACATCAACAAGTCCATCCTACAGGTGGGATTAACAAGCTCTGGGTTTTAACACAATCAATTTGAAAACCAAGCCTATACAGGGGAATCTTTAAATGCCATTACTATCACACTCCCACGCCCCTTCCAGTTCTGAAGGTGACAGTGGGCAAGGGGGTCTTGGGCAACATGGATTATGGGAGTAGGGCAGGGGTGGGGAACCTTGGCTGGGAGTCCACTTGTGGCCCTCTAGGTCCTCAAGCGCAGCCCTTTGAATCCAAACTTCATAGAACAGATCCCTTTAATAAAAGGATTTGTTCTGTAAAATTTGGGCTTGGTCAAAAGGTTGCACCTGAGGACCTAGAAGGCCTCATATGACCTTGAGGCCTGGAGTAGGAGGTAACAGATTTGCTAGCCATAGGTTGAGACTGAACTTTTCAGGGCCTCATATGATAGAGGATGGTGTGTGGATCCCATGTTCCTTCTCCAAATGAGTGGTGGTGATGGTGACAGAGTTCAAGACTGGGTACCCAGTTTTACTAGACCAGGGGGCTTAGCCATTTTTGTGACCTGGTTGTTGTTGAGTCATTTTTTTTAGTCGTATCTCACTCTCTGTGACCCTATTTGGCGTTTTCTTGACAGATTTACTAGAGTGGTTTGCCATTTCCTTCTCCAGCTCATTTGACGATGAGGAAACTGAGGTAAACAGGGTAAAGTGACTTACCTGGGATCACACAGCTAGGAAGTGTCTGAGGCCAGCTTTAAACTCCTAAAGAGGAGTCTTCCTAACTCTAGGCCCTCTATCCCCTGCACTGCCTGATTAATGCTTTTAAATATATAAAATAAAACATGTCGGGTACATTTTATTGAAATACAGTTCTTAAAATATTTTTTTGAAAAACAGAAGTTAGTGGTCCCCAGGTTACTAGACTGTTTTTTTGTATATGCTTAAGAATAAATTGTTTCCCTGATAGAACATAAGCTTTGTGAGGGCAGGGGATGCATAGTATAGTGTGATTGATGATGAATAAATGTTTATTTGACTTGCTTGAGCAGCTCATAGCTAACGTTCCAAAATTCATTTAAAAGAAAGGAAGTGAATTACTTCATACTTCCTGGAAAATTTGTGGCAGAGACTAGATTGCCCCTGTTTCTGAATCCTCACTCTTCCTACGTCACCATGCTGCCTTTAATAGAAACATTGTCCGAGGTCATCTGGGCTGACCCCCTGTTTCCAGAAATGTGGCCCTCCGGATTTAGGAACAGTCAGGCTTCTAGCCAGTCAGAATTAGGTACCAGAAGTTCAATTCAGCTTCTTTTTCGTACAGCCTGGGCCTGGAGGCATTTGAGGGGCAGACCAGGGTTCTGGCCCACTCCAGGGACTTGAAGTGGGACAAGGAGGCCTAGTGCTTCAAATTGTCTGACTCGGGCCTTTTCCTTTCCTTCTTGCCCTCCTGATTTGGGTGGGGGTAGGCCAAGAGGGAGCTGCTGCTTGCCATAGGGTGACTGTGACCCTTACTCCTTGGGGGGGGGGGGGGGGGGGGGGGGGGGGGGGGGGGGGGGAGGGGGGGAGGGGGGGGGGGGCCCTTGGCTCTGAAATGGAGCAGCTGGGAGGAGGGCAAGGGCTTCCTCCCAGATGCTGACAGGGAGGCTCGGAAGCTTCTGGCTCTGCCCTGCTCTCTCCCCCCCCTTCCCCTCCCCCTCCCCCAGGGATCCTGAGCCACTGAGACTCTGTCTCCACTCATTGGGTCTGTCTGTTGGTTCAGTGGGAGTCTGGACAGCCAGCTGCTCAGGCTCAGCCTCCTGCCTTGCCTGGGGCCTGGGGCAGGGGGCAGCACCAGTGTTGTCAAAGAGCACAGATGACCAAGGCCTTGTTTGCCTCCCAAATTTGAGCTGCTACAGATCTTCTGTTTACATTGTGGATTATCTGAGCTAGATAGAAGACTGGAGTTGGGAAGCCCAGGGAGACCTGGGTTCAAATCCCTCTCAGATACTCAATAGTGTGGTATGACCCTGGGAAAGTCACTTTACCTCTGGACATCAGTTTCTTCTGGAAAATAAGGCCTTAGGTGGCCTCCAGGGTCTCTTCCAGATCTCAAGCTTGTCACCTATGTGTGACCTTGGGCAAATCACTTCACTCCCTGGGCATCGGTTTTCTCATCTGTAAAATGGGCTGGGGGGTGGGGGGAATGTGTAGATGATACCAAACTCCTAGATCCATGATCCCTTATCCCAATAAAGAGAGTAAGACTGAGGGAGGGGAAGGCACCCCAAAGGCACAGACCTGTTAGAACCCCAATCCAGTTCTAACAGAATGTGTGACTTGACTTTATTGGGGAAGGTGAGTTGTGTGTGTGTGTGAAGGAACTTCAAACAAAGGGTCTTGCTGCTCCCTCTAAAAGAGGTTAATTCTCTCAGTCCTGGGACTCTGATGGAAGACATCCTACTGTGCTTAGCAATCTGAATGTACTTCAGAGCATTCTGCCTCCCCTTCCCCCTTTCAGTTTTATTTCTTAAGGCTTCCTGTCACCTTCAGTCACATAATCTAAGATCTCAGAGGCCACATAGCTTGGTGGGTAGGGCACAGGACTCAGAGGCAGGAAGGGCTGGGTTCAGATCATGCCTCAGACCCTTATTGGTAAAATACGGCCTCTTGAGACCTGTGCTCCCATGATCCTTCACTGCTTATAGAACAGCCTTGACTCCTTGAGGGCAGGGATTGGGCTGGGCTCTTTAGACCCCCTAGAAACACTGAGGCAGGGGAAGAAGGTGTAAGGGCTTGGCCCCACAGCCAGCTGGTGAGGGAGCTGAGCTGGTGGACAGCCCATGTTCTCCTGACTCCGACCTAGTCAATCAATCAATACCAAGCATTTTGTAAGTATGGCCAAAGCAAAAAACAAGACTGCTGCTACCCTCTCTGTTCTGTTAGGGGCCTCATGCTGTGTATTGCAACTATCTCCATTTTAATCTCCCAGGTTGGGTTTGGGCGGGGAAAGAGGAGGCAAGATAGCCTGGGAGTACTTCCCCCACCCCCATGTGTCAGAGCCTGTTGTGGGGAGGGGGAAGTGTGCTAATGAGTCTGTCTCTCCTCTCCCGTCCACTGCTCCTGCCCTTTGAGAACAGGATGTGGGTAGCACCACATCTTGTATGATACCAGCTGGTAGGAGAACACCCGCTGGCCTAGTGGGGCTGGCTGGGAGACTGTTGCTCAGGTATTCTGGGAGAGAGTCCTGTCCTGCCTTGGCTCAAGAGGGATTTCTCCCACCCCTTTGATGTTTGACTAGGTTATAGGCAGCTTAATCCCTGGTCCTTTGCTTTGCCCTGGGCAAGAACATGGACCAGAGTCTGCTTTGTGTTCAAATGTGAAATCGTCCCAGATTAGGAGCCCCTTGAGGGCAGGGCCTGTTTTACTTTCTTTATACACCCCAGTGCTTAACATAGTCCCTGCTACATAGTAGGTATTTCATAAATGTTTGTTGACTGACCCACTGGTCCTCAGTTTCCTCGTCTGCAAAGGAATGTGGCCACTCTTGATCTCCAGGGGTCCAGGACTCAAATGTTGGGACATACTAAGCCAGGGTGCCAACTGTGACTGTGAGTGCATTGAAATGCCTAAAAATAGAAAATGCAGAGGATTCAGAGGAAGCCAAGAAGTCCACAGACCCCAGATGAGGATGCCATCCCCTAAGTCCACTGAAAGAAAGTTGATAAATTACTAAGGCGGTTCTGTCGATTCCTTTGAGCCAGTGGCATGCTTCAGAGATGCCCTTAGCCCTTAGTGATCTTCCCCCTTGGCGATCCTGCCCCTGCTGCCACCACTTTGCCTGATCTATGATGATTGTGGGGGCAAGGCTTTAGTCTGAGTAGGGAATGGAATGGGCCACCATGGGAGGAGGGGAGGGGAGGCCTACTTGGTGACCAGCTGGCCTAGATACTCTCTGAGGATCCTTCCTCTGACTCTGGGATGTCTTGCCTCAGAACTGGCCTGCCAGGGGAGATGATACCTCTTTCCCCCTTCTCTCAGGTCCTTGTCTTTTTTTGGTAGGCCTTGAGTGCCATAGTGAGGGCTAGTCTTCCTTTTCCCCTCCCTTGACTTGGGCCATTTCATGGCCTGGAGAGCTGAACTGGGGGGAGGGGAGGAGCATGTAGCTTATTTCCCCAGCAAGGGAGGGTGTGGTCTTCCTGAAATGGCCTGACCCTCTGCTAGCCCTGGGTACTGGGAGCTCCTCCCTCATCACTCTTGTTTCTGGGCCCTTGAACCCCTGCCCCTTCTGCTCACCATCATCCAGTGCTGTACAAGGCAGTGACCTCCAAATATGTCAGCAATAATCACCAGTCACCAAGCTGTGGTTAAGTTCCTACTGTGTGCTGGGCACTCACAGGGAGGGTGGGGCCCTGAGGGAAGGCAACATGGACTCATCAGAGTAGAAGAAAACTGAAACAAAGTAATTGGCTGTGTTGTGGGGAGGTAGAGAGGAGATTATTCTCATTTTACAGATGAGGACATTGAGTCTCAGTGGCTTGCTTACGGTCACGCAGCCAGGAAGTAGCCAAGGCTGGGTTTCAGACCTAGGGCTCTCCTGGCTCCGAGTCATAGAATCATCAATCTCAACCTGGAAGATCATCTAGTCCAATACCCTTATTTTCTAGAGGTGGAAACTGAGGCCCAGGGATCTGGAGGATTTGAACCTGGGACCTCTGATTCAAAGCCTAGCACCATCTCCAAAGGAACCCTCCCTATTTGCTACTTCCTGCCTCTGTGGCCTTGGACACATGACTTCACCACTGGGCCTCAGTTTTTTCTCCTCTAGGAAATGAGGTGGTTAACTGATCCCTAAAGACCTTTCTGGTACTTGGTTTAGCCCTGTGCCTTTCCCAGTTCACTGTGCCAGGCCTTTCAGCTTTTCCAAGTGATTTCCTCATAATAGCTGTGTGGTCAGTCCCAGAAATTGCACCCCTGCTTTAGAGAGAAAGAATGGAGGAACTCCCCATTCCTGTCTTTTGGGTTCATCCTGCCTTTTTTCTCTCCTCAGTCCACTCAGGCCCCTTCTTATGCACATGGCTAGTCATCACATGTTACTTCTTCCAGGAAACCTTTCTTGATTTCTCCCTTTACCTTCCTCACTCAGGAAACATGTGTTTGTTTCTTATTCTCTTCAGTCTGAGCACCCTGAAGGTATGGAACAGGCCTTATGGAAACTCCTCCTCTGAGGGCCCTTCTAACTCAGATGCTGGGATTCAGGACTCTGGGGGGGGGAATGGGAAGGGGAGAGAGAAAGGGGGAGAGAGAAGGAGGGAAAGGGGGAGTGGGGAGGGGGAGAGAGAGAAGAGGAAGGGAGGGAGAGGGGAGTGGTAAGGGGGGAGAGAGGAAGAGGGAGAGAAAGGGTGAAGAGGGAGGGGGAGAGGGGAGAAACAGGAGTGGGGAAAGAGGGGGAGAAAGAAGGAAGAAAAGAGGGGAGGGGGGATAGAGGGAGAGAAAGGGGGGAAAAGGGAGGAGGGGAGAGGGAGAGAAAAGGGGGAAGAGGGAGGGGGCAAGAGGGATGGAAGGGAGTGGGGAGGGGGAAGAGAGAGGGAGGGAGGGAGGGGGAGAGATGCATTCTAGTCCATTCTATGTATGCCTCATCGAGAATCCCCTCTGTGATATTAAAAAAAGTCTTGATAAGCTGTATAAATCTCCTATCAGTCCCCTGATCTTCCAGTCTAGAAAGCATGTCCTGAGAGGAAATGAGCTTAGTCTGGCTGGGCTGTTCTCCATGGAGGCAGGCTAACTCTGCGTGAACACCTGGAAATGGAGCCCCGTTCACTGTCTAGCCCTTTTGATTCTCTTTTTCATTTTTGTTGCTATCTTGTTTTCCGATCACCCAAATTTCCCGGTGTGTCCCTTCCCTCTCCCTTCTCCTGCCTTGCCAACCATCACTTGGAACAAATAATCAAAAAAAGAAGAAAAAAAAGTTAGGGGGAGAAAGCCATTCGAACAGAGTGTAACCAGTCTAGTGACTGAATCTGGCCAGATGGTCATCCCCCCTCCCCAGCCATTGCCCTTGCCCTTTTTCTGGGTTTAAGCTTTGACCAGCCTTTCCATAATTTCCTCTGGGTTTTTGGCAGAAATGAAAGTCTAGGCTCACCTCCCTGTAGTCCATCCATTGCCACCCCACTCTTTATGGTCCTATTTCCCCTTCTGCCTCCATGACCCTCAGACATCCCTGACCAGACCTCAGTAGTCACAATAACCATAGTCAATTAAATTTATTCTGTTCACGGCCTCTCGCCAGGTCACATCCACATTCTCTTCTCTTCCCTGACTCTCCTGAGCTTAACTCCTAGTACTCAGAGGCACAGTTGGCCTTGTGCTTCCTGCCCTGTGGAAAGCCCCTTCCCATTATGCATCGGTATCCTGTAGAACATGGGGCTCCCAGCCTAGTGACTGAGTTTACGGGGGCCTACCTTGAAGAGGGGCAGCTGGGTGGAGTGAAAGGAGTCTGGGATTGATGAGCCCTATTACTTCCTAGTCATTTAACCTTAGATTTCTTCCCATTGTGAGGCCTAGGTTTCCCACACTATCATATCAGGAAGATAATACCTGCCCTATTATAGGGATATCAGCCAGACAGTCCTTGTCCACGGAAAGCCTCCATAGAAGCAGATAAGTATATCCACAATCGTTTGAGGAAGGAGGCAGCATTAGCTTCCCATAGGAGGTGGCCCATGAACTGAACCTTGAAGAAAGCTAAGGAAAGAGAGGCAGAGGGGAAGAGGGAGGGCATTCCAGGGAAGGGATGGGGGGCACAGTCTGGGCAAATGTGGTATATGAGGAACAGCAAGTAGGCCAATTTAGTTGAAATGTTGGAGTATGTGAAGGGGAGTAATGTGCATAATATCTTGGAACATAGGCTGGTGCCAGGCCGTGAAGGGCTTTGAGTACCAAGATAAAAAGTTTGTATTTATCCTAGAGGCAATTGGGAGCCATTGAAGATTCTTGACCAAAAGAGGGACATGCTATGTCATTTCCCTGCCTTGAGTTTTGGTTTCCTCTCCCTATAACATGAGAGCATTGGACTGGGTGGTTTAAAAGGCCCTTTCATTTCTAACCACTTTTGTGTTTGGTCAAAGGAAGCACCAGATTGTAACCTCTGCTGGGTTTTTGTAGGCCCCTCTGGGTGATGGGGCTTCAGGTCAAATGTGGGAGAAGAGAATGGTACTATTTATACAGCTCATGTGGGCTCCTGAGACGGGCAAAGGAAAAAATGATGTGTCCTCCATGGGAATGTCTTTTAGGAGTGTGAGCTTTGGATTGAAATAAATATGTGGTGAGTAGTCTTGTGGCAGCAAGAGCTAGAGAAAGAGTAAGGGGTAGAAGGCCTTGGAGAAATGTGTTTTGGATGATGAGGGAGAATCCTAGAGCTGCTTGAGCCTTTGGAGATCATTTCATCCAACCCCTCTCCCCATTTTACAGATGGAGAAACTTGAGTCCCAGAGCTAGGCAGTGGGTGACCAAAGTCAGACTGAGTCTGCTCTGTTAGAGGTGCATGGGGCCTTTAAATTTTAGATTGTACTGATTTGGGGGGGGAGGGGATAGGAGGAGGGAGATGCTAGTCACCAAAGGGTCTAGAACATCTGAGGGCCTTCGTTTGTAGCACATGATCAGTCAAAGTTTGTCAGAAAGTCTTTTTAAATGTGCTGTGGTTTCCGGTCCAACTCCTCCCTTCGTTGCCTCAGCCTCAAGTTGCTCTGGGTAGAGTAAGTCAGGTGGCCTACTACCATCCTCTCCTCTCACCATCCACATTGCTTTGTCCTCAAGACTCCCTTGGTGACTTGGTCTGGCCTTCCCTTGGCATTTTGTCTTTTTTTTTAAAGACTTAAAATTATCTTTTTAAAAAAGTTTTAACAGCTCCTTTCGGTTGGCTTTTCAAAAATATACTATTTTTTCTCTATCTGGTTTCTGAAAGGATACCAGTTAAACAAAACTGATGAATAGATCCAGTGAGCCCTTTGCTTTTTGGAGGGGGTAAGGCAGACAATTGGGGTTAAGTGACTTGCCCAAGGTCACATGGCTAGTAAGTGTTAAGTGTCTGATGTTGGATTTGAACTCAGGTCCTCCTGACTCCAGGGCCAGTGCTCTATTCATTGTGCCACCTAGCTGCCCCATCCATTGAGCCCTTTGGACAAATGTAGACAACATCTTTAGGAATTTGGCTGCCTTCTCTTACTCTGGGCATCATGGACCTTCTGCCTGGTTTTGCTTTCTTCATTCTGTATCAGTTAGTATAGCTCTTCCCATATTTCTCTGAATTCCTCATTCATCATTTCTTAAGTCACATTGCTCTATTAAAGTCATGTCTCATTCCTCTGTTGCACAGTGCATGGTCACCCACTGTTTCCTGTTTTGGGTCACTATGTAAAGTGCTGCTGGAAACATTTGGGTGTGCACAAGGTCTTCTTTCCTGATCCTGACCTCTGTTGGTGGCCAGCTAAGCCTCCAAGGTTTTTAGGGCAAGACATTCTATATTTTTTTTTGGAGGGGGGGTTGCTGGGAACCCAAGTAGGAAGCATGATTTTACCAATTGTAAGCACCCTGGCAAATCATTTCCCCTCCCTAGGCCCTAGGCCTCTCCTTTATCCCTCTGCAAAGTGAAAAATTTGAACTATAAAGGTAAAATAAGAAACATTTTTGTTTAAAGTGAATTGACCCAGATCATTGAGGTCTTGACTAGATAGAAAAAATCCTGACTTGGAGCTAGGCCTAGTGGGCCTTGGAGTGTGCTCATCCCACCTCCTGTCTACCAATCCCAGATGGCTCTCCTAAAGGAGATGAGCCCATTCAGGGCCTGAGAGCATTCTAAGGGAAGAAGGGAGTGTGAATGAGAGCCTAGGTGATAAAGACAGAAGGCTTTTCCTGGGGCTTAGGAGGGCCTGGTTTCTAGGCCTAACCGTGCCACCAAGCAGCTTTGTAACCTTCAAACCCCGTACTGGATCACGGTTTTCCCATCTGGAAAATGAGGGTATTAGAAAAACTGAACTCTGAGCTCCCTTCTGGCTCCGGGATTCTGGTTGGGTCTGAGAGCTTGGATTGGGAGACTAGTTTGAGGGAGTCCTGGTCATAGCCCATCTTGTTGTGTCTGCTGTTGCTGCCCACTGCCTGCTGATGAAATAGGTTGGCAGGCAGCCCGGGAGCCTTCAGCTCCTTTAGGGAGGCTGTTGACTCATGGGTGGGAACGTTGAGCTGGATAAAGGCAACTTGAGGGTATTCCTAGGAAGCAGTAGATGTGGGGCAGAGGCTTCCTCTCTTGTCTTCCACAGCCCCCCACACTGATGGGTCCATGGCCTTCTTCCCCAAGTGTTTGGGTTAGCTCAGACAATGGCAATGACTATTGGTGAGGGCCTTGGAGAGCCATGCTTAAACAGGAATCAATTCGTCTAATGTCAGCCACCAGTGGCTTTCCAACTTTCGCTTAGAGAGACCTCTAGTGACAGGTCAGCTACCCACACTCCATGCCGGGCCCCTGTAGCTCATCCCACTCAGCCCAATTTGAGGTACTGCTGACTCGTAGGAAGGTTGTCTTTGCATCCACATGATGTCTGCTCCTGTCCAGTAGTTCTTTCCTGGTCCAATATCTTCTGTGTGATGACCCCTCAAAGACAGCTGGCATGTCCGTTTCAACTGATCATTGTATGGCCTGGTCTTCAGTCATCTTAAACATTCTCCACCTTAGCCATGGCCTTCCTCAGATATGGTCCTTAGAGTATTCCAGATGTGGTCTGATGAGGTAAGGGGCTCCCAGGGTCATTGCTATCCTTGTGACCCAGGTGTGTGGTGTGCCTAGGGAGGAGGAGACAATTCCTCATTTTACAAATTGGGATTTGCTTGAGGATTTCCCACATACCTTCTGTTTTCCTCAGGCCTTTCACTTCTGAACAGGGAATCGTAACCTTGAGTCAGACCACTGGTGGTAACCAGTCAGCAGCTCCATCTCTTCAGTGACTAGGACCCCGTCCTTGTTTGATCTTTGTCTAGGAGTTACAGTCACTTTTAGGGGAGCTCACCAGGTCCCTTGGGTCTGAGCTGCCCACTTCCTGTAGCTCCTTTGTGTGTGTCCCATAATGCTATTCACTAAGTATCAGAACTGCCATGGAAGGGTCATTGGAACATCTAGTCTTAAATGACAAGAGATTGTTCAAGTCATGGTGTGGGACCATAACAGTGGTCTTATACAGACCCATAGTTTTATGGAATACCTAACTAAGATGTCCCCAAACAAGACCAGAGTAAGTCAGGAAGACCAGGAATCATACCCCAGCTGAACAACTGTTACCTTAGGCAGTCACTTATCTTGGCCTCAACTTTTTCACTTGTGAAATGGACATAATATGCACTTCCTCCTGAGATCATGGCTATAAAATGCTTTGTAAAGTGTAATGTAGATCTCAGCTTATTGATGAATGAAAAGATTGATCAGGGTCTTGCTGTGTGCAAAGCATTGTGCTAAATGTTAGCTACAGAGAACAAAGCAGCAGGGCCCTGAAAGGGGGGAGATAGCACAGGAAGGCCCAGCTGCAGGCCAGATGGAAAGGCCCAGAAATGACAGGGTTTGGAACGTGTACTGTATGCGGGTGCACGCACATGAGCATGCATGTTTGTGTGTGTGTGTGTGTGTGTGTGTGTGTGTGTAGAGAGAGAGAGAGAGATGGGGAAGCTTTTGGACAAATGACTTCAGCCTCAAAGGAAAGGAAGTATTTCAATAAACACAGATGAGGAGAGGGAAGTCTGTTTCAGACCGGAGGCAGCCATGGGGCAAAGGCCCAGGTCAGGTCAGAAGGGTGCCCTGTTTGGCCAGACTGAAGGGTATAAAGAGAAGGGGGAGTGGGCCTGGCGAGGCAGGAACCTAAGTGTTTGGCATCTCTTCTATGTGATAGCCCTTTTGGCAGGCAGTTTAGTGAAGTCTGTGGCTTTCTCAGAATCATATTTTCAAATGTGTAAAATCAGACACACAGTATTGCCAAGGAAATCAGTGATATTGAAATGTAGCTGTCAACCTTTTTTTTCCTTTTTGGAGGGGGGAGGGCAGGGCAATTGGGATTAAGTGATTTGCCCAAGGTCACACAGCTAGTAACTGTGTCTGAGGCCAGATTTGAACTCAGATACTCCTGACTCCAGGTCTGGTGCTCTATTCACTGCACCACCTAGCCGCTCCTGTTAACTATTTTTTAAAAGTAGTTCACAGAGTCCAGGTTGGAAAGGCCTACTCTAGGCCCTGTGGTGGGAAGATGATTCCCAAGAACAATCAGGAGGAGGAAATTTTGGGGGACTTCCAGGACTCAAAGGCATTCTGGAGGCCATTGAGTTCAGCCTGTCTTAATTTTTTTTTTTTGGTCTTTTTGGAAGGGGGAAGGCAGGGCAGTTGGGGTTAAGTGACTTGTCCAAGGTCATGCAGCTAGTAAATGTGAAGTGTCTGAGTCCAAATTTGAAGTCAGGTCCTCCTGACTCCAGGGCTGGTGCTCTATTCACTGCACCACCTTGTTGCCCTTATGTGACTGTGGATAAGTCCCTTCCTTGGTCCTTCCTTGGCTCCTTAGCCTAGCTGGCCTCTTTGGTTCCTTACAATTTTAGATCTGGCATCTTCTGATTCTCTCTAATTTGTTCTAGAGAAGTTTTGTGAATCATCCATTGCTGAACCCAATACTCTGTCCCTCAGAGGCACTTACTATGTTTTTTGAAATCTCTTGGCTTTCCCAAGCTCATGGAGTCAATCTAGGGTCAGGGTCAGACCTAGGCCCAGAACCAAGGTCTCCTGTCTCCACCTCATTCTTTTTTTTAATTTTTTTTTGCTTTTTTGGAGAGGGGGAGGTAGGGCAATTGGGGTTAAGTGACTTTCCCAAGGGCACAAGGCTAGTTTTTGTGTTAAGTGTCTGAGGCTGGATTTGAACTCAGGTCCTCCTGACTCCAGGGCTAGTGTTCTATTCACTGTACCACCTAGCTGCCCCTCTCTACCTTATTCTCCTTGGCCTTGCTACTAATGTGACAGTCCTGGGTTGCTCTCTTGTGTTCCATCCCCCATCTCACTCTGAGGGGTAACGGTACAGAATCCGTGTTCAGAGGCTGATGCAGAGACAGGGAACTGAGGAGACAGCCTTTCCAGTGAGACCGAACATCCTGGGAGTGCACCCAAGACTCTGGCATTCTGCCTAGAAATCATAACAATGTCAGATGTGTGAATGGTGCTTCCATGTCTCAGTTGTAGTGGTTTGGGGTCAGAAGACCTGGCTGTGAATCCTGGTCCTACCCTGTGCTAGCTGTGTGACTTGAGGCATTTCATTTAATTGGTCTGATCCTGAGGGAGACAGCATGGGATGGTGGGTAGAGAATAGGCCTCAAGGCCAGGAAGACTCTGAATGACTGCTTTGGTACATGGCATTTCCTCACATGGGACTTCCCTTTCCTGTGGCAAACAGATCTAGCCACTGTCCCCAGTGATGAACCTTACTCCGTTTCCTCATGTGTAAAGGCAAAGGTTTGAATTCTTTGAGGTCAGAATTCAGTCAGTTTGTGACTTTGAATTTATTAGAAGAGGCCATGGAGTAGAAGTAGCTAAGCCTGGCCAGCCAATGGACTCTGAAAAGCTTGGGGAATAGGGAGGAAGGGCTTGGCTGTGTAACTGTACCAGGTACTGGATCTGGGCTGGAAAGGAACGGAAGTACGGAGGGAGGGAGTGAGTCAGTAGGGCCGGTGGAGGAGAGCTGGGGATTAAAGCCGCCATTGTTTCTCTGTGGAAAACAGCTGTTTCAAGCAATGCCCTCATCTTGGAGGGAAACTGTTCCCATCCCGCCCTGCCCATAGCCTTATACCAGGCAGGTGGCAGGAAGTGAGCATTGAGGACTAAGTGTAGGGAATAGGGGAGGCCTAGATGAGACTGTGGCGACAGCTGCCTGAGGGCAGAGTCTCTGGGTAGTCTAGTTATGGTGAGGACATTGGATTTGGACTCTAGAGGCCCTCAGAAGGGAGGTTATATCCTAGCTCTGTGAGCTCCACCAAGTTATTTCCTGTCCCTGAGCCTCAGTTTCCCTCTATGATATGATAGTGGAAAGAGTACCTGGCTTTGCTGTTTACTAACTATAACCTAGGGCAAGTCACTTATGGAAACTGAGGCCCAGAGAAAAGCTCTCTAAAGGATGACTTGGACAGTATGATTTCTAAGGTCTCTGTAAGCCTGAAATCAGTGACTAGGCAGATGTTGTGAGGTTCTCCTATTCAGGAGCCCTCTCTGCCCCCACCCCATCCCCAATGCCCCTCTTTCTTAGAGAATATGGGGCCCGGGTCAATACTGGAACACTGGACCTGGGCAGTCGGCAGCTGCCTCTCTTGGCCTCACTCTAAGAAGATGGTTCCATTCATCTCAGGAGGTAGCCCTTAGCTCAGAATATTGAGTTAGAAGTGTGCTGTGGTAGAGGGGATGTTAGACTGGGAGTCAGAAGACCACTGCTACTTACTATATCTGTGTCTTCTGGCAAGTCCCTTCCCCTCCCCCACCTGTACAATAAGAAAGTTGGCCTCAGTGGCCTCTGAAGTACCTCTGGGCTCAATTTAGAGTTCTGTGACAATGGGGGTGTGGGATGAAGCTGGTTGAGTTTGGGCATGGAAACAACTCCAACCAAGGCCTCTGTGGTCTTGAGTGCCTTACTTCTCTTGGATAAACCACTGGAAAGTAAGGAAGTGGGGAAAACCATGATCCTCTGCAGGATACCGAGGCTGGGCCATGTGTCTGTGCTCCAGGGTGGGGGCTTCTAGTCCCCAGAGAAGGGCTTAGTGTGGGAAATTTCTGTGTCCAATTAACAGTTGGCTGTTCTGACCCTCTGGGTGGTTTTGGGGAGGGCGAAGAGAAAGACTCCAATGGAGAGGTTGGTGTGATGGTTCAGGGATAGGATTCTCTGCCCTCCCCCCCCTCCCCCAGCTCTCTGTTCCTCAAATGTTTAATATTCTCCAGAAGTGTTGGCTCAGGCCCAGAATTTTTTCCCTAATTCTCAGGGCTGGGATGGAACTGTATAAACAGTTCTCCACAGGGGGCTTCCTCATTTGACTTTATTTCCCCCCACTTGGGGCAAGACTGGGAGGCTCCTTGGGAAGATTTTCTGCTGACTCTAGAGATTCTGTTTTTGGTTTGGGGATAGCATGTGTTTCACAGGCCTCTTAAACTAAATGGAGCCAAGGAATTATTCTTAGCACTGTTGGCCCAATCCTGGAGGCCGTGGTACCCAATTGGGGATCCATCCCATACTCATTGTGGTGAGATGCCCATAGGCCACAGTGCCAGCCTCCGAGGTGTTTGTTCAAAGGCCTGAGTTATGAGTTAAGACTAGCCCAGGCTCAAGGCTGCACTACATATTGGGTGGTATCTCGAAAAGTCAGGCCTGGGGCCAAGCCCTAGATGTGTAATCATGGGACACGGTTTTCCAAATTCTCCGAGCCTTAATTTCGTCACTTGTAAAAGGAAGAGGAGAGTAATGCCACTTCACAAGGCTCTTCTAGCCCTTAAAGTTCGAGAAACAGCAACTGTTAGTCCTTGGAGGAAGCACTGGAGGCTTCTGGGATTGAGACCCTCTTCTGCATTAAGGCCCCCATCAAGATTCCTAGCTACCTCTTCAGACTGACATTTCCACTTGGATTGGGCAAGGAGACAGAAATAGTGATCTCCAACATTTAACATTCTTTCAAATCTGAGTCTTTGGAAGGCCCTCAGCAGAGCTTTTCTCCAAGACCTTTTCTTTGGGCCTCAGTTTCCCTGTGTGAAGAATGAGGAACTTGAGTTGGTCAGGGCAGGAAGCCAGGACTCTTGCCTAGCTGCATCACATCACCTTGGGCAAATCTTTCTTTCTCTCCCTGGGCCTCAGTTTCCTCCTCTATAACATGACATGGTTGGACCAAATACTCTCTTAACTTAACATCATTTAGAGCTGGGGGCAGCCATTATCTCTCAGCTTGGACTGGAGCCTTCTGAAGGGGTCTGAGTCTTTCTCTCCCCTCCCCCCCCCAAGATTCTTCCTGATAACAAGACTTAGTGAGAATACTTGGGTTGGGGAATTTTTGTTTCTTTCTGGGAGTCATACCCTTTCCTCTGTTCCCTCCCCTTCCTCCCAGGTCTCTTCTCTCCCCAGACTCCAGCTAGCCTATCTTGCCTGGTAAGGGATGACTATAGCCCCCTTTGCCTCTCCCCTTCTCGCACTCCCCAGACTCTAAGAGAAATAACCCATGTTAGTGGCCAGGATTTCATTTCCATATAGGGAAGTGCTGCTGGAAGGGTACCTAATGACCCTTTTGCTTGGCCAGTTTGGAGTGGTGCCTGAGGAGCAGGATGCTGGGGGACAACGCCCAGGTTAGGGGTTGGCT
>NW_027186316.1:1034822-1067808 GCF_028583685.1 Petaurus breviceps papuanus
GCCCTAAACATTTTGAAGGAAGGAGCCCATTAAGGAAGGCAGCTGAGAAATCAGTGCCCATTAAGGTGTGAATGGCCCATGAAGTAAGCGGGTGTTCCTTCCAGTTGGCTTCCCCACCTTCACTTTGGTTGGTCAGTCGATTGGTTTTAAAAACTGGGCAGAACCTTAAGGCAAAGAAAAGGTGGCAGACAGACCCATGGTAGAATCTTCAGACATCAGTGGTCTGAGGACATGGGGATGTGTGAGGGGGTGGGCAAGGTTAGACAATGATGTGGCAACCTTCCCAATGGCCATAGGAATAGTTGGGTTCACTGCATTCAATTTCCTCCTGGGAAAGATGAGGGCCTTGGATCAGGTGGTTTCTCTGGTCCGTTCAAGCACTGACATTGTGTTCCGAGTTTCTCGTGAACAACCGCTACAGTGCCTGTTAGACTCTTGGGCATTGGTGAGCTGGGGCCAGTGTGGATTCAGGGGTACGGTCCAGCCCACCCTGGCCTGGTAGCCCTAGAGTCGAGGCCAGATCCTAGGTGGCCCAACATCCTCATCCATTACATGGCTCTGGATGTTCTTTGTCTCTTGTCTTTCTCTATCTCTTTCTCAGCTTCTGCCCTGCCCTTACAGGTGTAGAATTCTGGAGGAAGGAGTCAGAGGGAGACTGCAGCTTGGCCCTGAGTTGAGGGTACAGATGTTTCTGGCTATTCCAGAGGCCCCTCCAAATGGCCAGCAGCTCCCTATAGCCAGAATCTGGGAAGCTAGATGGGCAGGCTCTCCAGCTGAGAGCAGAGATCCAGAGAGCGTGGATCACAAGCCTAGGCACATAGTAAAAGCCCTTTATCAATGGTAGCCATTAGGATTCCTCTTGGAAGGTGCCTTAGAGAAAGTTGCAGGATGTAGTCAAAAGAACCCTTGCCCTGCAGTTTGGGGGACCTGGGTTCAAAGCCCAACTCTGATGCTTCTGACCCGTGAGACCTTGGGCTTCAGTTTCTCTAACTGTAAAATGAGGGACTTGGATTCTGTGGCTGCTCAGGTCCCTTTCAGCTCTGCAGTCCCATGTGGCTTTAGGCAAATCAATTTATGTACTGGCGAGTTCCTCATTAAAATGTGAGCACTTGGCTTCACTTAATTCCCAGAGGCCCTCTGTTTCCTCCTGTCAGATGAGGGTGCAGCATTGACTGGCCTAGATGACCTCTGAGTCCTGCATAGCTTTGGGTCATTGGATCACCCTTGTTCTTTGTGTTCTCAAGTGACTGAAGAAGTGGAATTGATGGCCCCTGGGGTCCCCTTCTGCTCTAATCTGGGCTCCTGGGTGGGATCTAGGCATGAGGACCCCCTTTACCATGTACTCTGCAAGTGACTTCTTTAGGCCTTGGTTTGCCCCTTTGTAAGTTTCCTTTCAGCTTTAGCTTCTGTAATCTGAGGCTGTCTAGACCAGTGGTGTCAGATAGAAATAGGTGCCACTAAACCAACAGAAGTTTCCCTGAAGGCTGCCGATCAACTTGGAAAACACACATGTCTACAGCTTTCTTCTTCTTTTAATAGACTTTAAAATCCAGTAGAAACCCGTCTGAATGTGGTTGGTGACCCACATGGGAGTTTTGTGGGCCTCACGTGACCTCCGACCTAAAGCCCCTGGGTTTGTCACCTGGTCCTCCTGGGCCCCCACAGGCAGGAATCCCTTCACAAGCTCCCGTCCTTCCGCTTCCTTACATCCAGTAACAGGAAGCCTGTTACTACCTCCTTATATGGAGTTGAAAGCCTGTCGTCCATTACCTTTCTGTATTGTTTCTGGGGCTACCCTCTGGAGCCAGGAAGAACGAGATCACTCCCCTTCCAAAGCCTTGCACACATCTGTGGGATTCTCTTCTACGTTGTCTTCTCTTCTCATGGCTGATTACCCCTCCCTCCAAGTTCTTTATTCTTTGGGCCCTAATACCTCCCCACAAGAACCCCCAAGCTTAATCAAACTTAACTCTTACCTACTATAAGATTCAGTCTTTACCTCTAATGGAGAGATGAACTCCAGGCCAGACACGATACCCTTTTAAAACCCTAAGTCAGCCCCACCAATTTCTGTCTCTACTGGGGCAGCAATGGGGTTACTCCCAGTCCCCAGTTCTAGAGGTCAAAGTTCAGCTGTGAGTGTTGCCCCCTTCTCCCTTTTCTAGGAGTGTTTGTTTTATAAGGCATAGCCAAGGTGGGTCATGCTGTTAGATTAAGCTACCCAGAACCTGTTTCAGAGGTTGAGAAACTTCTAGGGTAGAAATTCCTACCCTGGGGGGCCCATGGATTCCTAAGGAGCCTGTGGATAGATTTCAGGGACTTGGTGAACTTAGGTGGAGAGAGAAATAGCATCTTTATTTTCACTTACCCCCAACCGAAACTTAGCATTTCCAATTATTTAGAAACCTGATTCCAAGAAGGAGTCTGTCAACTTCACCAGACTGCCCAAGGGGGCCATGACACAAAAAAGGACTCAGAACCCCAGTCTAGGAGAAAACAGCTTGGAGAGGGAAGAAGGGAAACCCAATTGGTAGAAGGCCTTCCAAAAGTCCATGCAGTAGAGTTCCCCCTCCCTATAAATTCCCTGATAGGAGTTCCCTGGGTATGTAATCAGCTCTCAGTCAGTGGAATCAGTAGGACCTGGATTTGAATTCTGCTTCAGATGCTATATGTGTGACCCTGGGCAGGTCCTTTTCTGGACCTAGTTTCTTCAACTGTAAAAATAAGGGGGTTTGGGGCGGCTAGGTGGCGCAGTGAACCAGACACCAGCCCTGGGGTCAGGAGGACCTGAGTTCAAATCTGGCCACAGACGTTTAACAGTTATTAGCTGTGTGACCCTGGGCAAGTCACTTAACCCTAATTGCCCTGCCTTCCCCCCTCCAAAAAGTATAAAAAAAACCAAACCAAAAATAAGGGGGTTGGACTCAGTGACCTTCCATCTCTAAAACTATTATTCTTTGATCTATATAGAGGGGGAAATAGTATCTAAAAAAAAAAGATTCCTGACCAACATTTACATCAAAATTTTTCCAGCTGCCAACCATAGGAATTAGAGATGGGAGTCCAACCCCTTCATTTTACAAATGGGGATAATGAGACCTAAAGAGAGGAAGCAGTTTGTCCCTAGAGTAAATAGCAGAGCTGGGCTTTGGGCCCAGGGTATCTCAGTATCTTCGGAGTTGGAACAGACTTGAGTGGCCAAATGGTCAGACCCATACTTGAATTCCCTCGTGATGTACCTAGTTCAGTCATCCAAACTTTGCTTGGAGAATTCCATTTGTCTTTGTGATTTTGATTTTCTGGGGTGGTCAAGTACAGGATGATAGAAGCTTAGCTAGATGACAGTTTTTCTGAATGAGATCTGGGGAGGAAGGTGGAGTCGCAATGTGATACGGAAGCCCAGAAGGAACTGGGGAGATGGGGGAAGAGACATGGCATCCAGGTGATTTAGCTCTGTGCAGGACTTCTGCAGCCCCTTTTCTGGGGTTAAGGACGCGAATGAACTGGAGAGTATCCAGCAGAGGGCAGTTGGAATGGGAAAGGTCTACATTTCATGGTAACAGGGATTGATTAGTTAGGAGAGTTTGGGTTGGTCTGTCTGGAGGAGAGGCGCCTTCAGGGTGGGGGTGTTCAAAGGTTTCTGACGCAGAAGAGGGATCACACTTGTTCAGTTGGGCCCCAGAGGACTCTAGTCGGGAGTCAATGCAGAGAAGTTTTGTTGCTGCTTAATGTCATCTTCATCTCCATAATTAGAGTCATTGTGCATATTGTTCTTGGGGCTCTGCACTCTGCCCATGTCATACAAAGACAGACCTTTTTCCTGGAGCCAAACTAACCACCCACTCTGTGTGTGTGTCTTGTTGCAGATCAGCGTTCGGGTGACCACCATGGATGCCGAGTTGGAGTTTGCCATCCAACCGAACACCACTGGAAAGCAACTCTTTGACCAGGTGAGCTCTTTGTTCCCATCCTTCTGAGGGTCCCCTTGAGCAGACACTGGGATGGTGTACATCTGGGGTGTGTTGCATGTGAGCAAGCAATGCTCTCTCCTCTCTGGTTCTGTATTCCCCATTGTCACCTTCCCTGAAATTAGTCAGAGCCTGGACCTTGAGGATGGAGAGGCAGGGAGGGTCTGCGAAATCTTCTTGTCCAGCTACCCTCATTTTATACTCAGAGAGGACGGTTTGGAAAGTAGAGTGTAGCAGAACACTGGGCCAAATGAAGGGATCTGTGAGGTTAGATTCCCTTCCTGCACACTTGAGGCCCATTCTCCCTGCTAGAAGATGGGATCTGAGCTCTTGATTTGCTTGTGGATTGTATTGTGTATATTTCTGTATAATCTCTAAAATGTTTCATGGATAAATAGTTATTTATTACCCCTATACCAATCACTTCCCAATAACTATGGCTAACCCACCTTAACCCATAGCATCTTCTCTTATAACAAACAGAAACAAAATTTAACAAAATTTTGAGTTCTGGCAGAATTCTAGAATGAGTTATTAGTGAACTTCTAGAAAAGGAAGCAGTGATTGCAAAGAGCCAACTTGACTTAAGTCATTTTGCCTCCTGGGGCCTCAGTTTCCCTTTCTGTAAAATGAAGGGGTTGGACTTAGCTGGCCCTTGAGTTCCCTTCCAGTTCTAGAGCTGGGATCCCATGACAGAGGTGGGGAGATCCACTGTGCTGCTACCCTTTGGTTAAGTCACTTGTCTTTGGCTTACTCTTCTATGAGCAGCTAGGTGGCGCTGCAGTGGATAGAGCTCCAGGTGTGGCGTCAGGAAGACTCATCTTCCTGAGATTCAATCTGGCCTCAGATACTTACTACCTGTGTGATCCTGGGCAAGTCACTTATCTCTGTTTGCCTCAGTTTCCTCCTCTGTAAAATGAGCTGGAGAAGGAAATGGCAAACCCCTTCAGTACCTTTCCCAAGGAAACTTTCCCGCTTTAGATTCTGTGAAATTGGGCCATTTGGGTGAGTCCTTGGAAGCAGGAAGGCTGTTTAAGCCTTTTGACAAGTTTGGCCATGCCCAGGTGATCTCATTTCCTGGAATGGTAAAGTGAGGGATTGCTAAAGATAAAGATTGCCTTAATTTTAAGGAAGCTTTTCATAAAATCTCTCTGGTGGTTCTTCTGGAAAAGTCAAGAGAGGTGGGACTAGAGAAGAGTTCCCTTTCAGTGGCTTTGGAACTGGTCAAATGACCCGACTTGGTGTGCTCATTAACAGTCCAGCATCAGCTTGGAAGAAGGTCCCTAGCAAAGTGCCCAAGGGAACTTGGCTCTCCCCTGTGGGACTGAAGGTTGGGGAAAGACCCAGGTGGCATCCTCCTCAGGTCTGCAAATGATGTAAACTTGGGAGCAGTGGCTAATGGAAAGGCATTAGCTGAATCTGATAAGGTGAAACGCACTAGGGGTTAATGGAAAAGTCTTACACTTAGGTTCAAGAAATCAACTGGAACAGGGTGGGGGAGGCCTGCAACAGATTATTTGAAAAAAGATCAGGGGATTACAGTGGCCTGCAAGTTTAGTAGGAGTCATCGGTAAAACATGGCAATCCTGAGAGTGGCAATCCGTAGAGTTCATTCAGTCTTGGACTGCATTGAGAGACATAGCCTCTAGAAAGGGGATGTTTGAGGCACCTTGGGAGAACCCTCATGTGAAGAGGGAGCAGTCTGCTTCTTTTCGGCCCCCCAAGGCAGAAGCAGAGAAATGACTGGAAATCACAGAGAGGTTGATTTTGGCCCAATGTCAGGAGAATGCTTCTAACAATCCCCAGCTGTTGAAGTGTGGGGAGGCTGCTCCTGGTCCCTAGAGAAGATGGAGGTATCCTAGGCACCCTGCCTCAGGGCAACCACACTGGCATGCTTATTTTCTTAGCCAAAGTTTAGTAGAGGAGACTTGACTTTTATTTTTTAATGAACTAACATTTATTTATTTATTGCTTTTTGGAGGGCAGTTAGGGTTAAGTGACTTAGGGTCACACTGCTAGTTTTTGTGTTAAGTGTCAGAGGCCAGATCCAAACCCAGGTCCTCCTGACTCCAGGGCTGGTGCTCTATTCACTGTGCTACCTAGCCGCCCTTTGAACTAATATTTATTTACAAATAAATCTTGTACTGAACATTGCCACAACCAACTCAACTTGTTTAATAAAGATTTACTTTTAATTTATTGGGGGGGCAGACATGTAGTTTCATTGGTGAAAGGAATGCCCAGCTAGGGAGTACTACCAAGGTAGATCACTGCTGTCTCAATACTATCAATAATGTCAATACTGTCACTGCTAGAGGGCTGTTTGGGCTACAGAGAAATCAAGTCACTTAACTAGGGTCACACTCACTCAGGATGGCAGAATTTGAACCTGGGGCTCTCTCCTTAACTCTGAGTCTAATCTTGTAGCTATTAACCCAAGCTACTTTTCCATTTAATTTGAAGGCATAAAGTATCATCACTTTTTGTTTGTTTTTCTAATTTATTATCTGGTTTTTTAGTTCAGCCTGTTACAAAGAAGTATCATAACTTTTCAGTCCTTTGAGAGGTTATGTTTTCTATCCTCTCCTGTTTCGAATTTGGACTATCCCGAACTCAGGCCTGGAATATCAGAGGATTTAGAGCTGGAAGAGATCCAATTCAACTCACAAATTTTACCAAGGAGGAAACTCAGAGAAAGGAGTGCCTTGTTGAGAATTGCCCATGTGGGCAGACGGCAGAGCTGAGTTTAAAATTCAAGCCCTCTGACTTTGCGGTCTTGAATCTTTGTACTAGCTTTTAAGAAACAGAGCTGTGTCTTAGAGGTCTCCCAGCAGCCTTTGTAACCTTCACTACTCAGGGACCTGTTCTCCTCTTGTAGGGGACAAGGGAAATGACTGACCCAGGTGAGTACCCAGTCCACAGTGAGCCTGGCAGCAGGGGCCTAGGCATAGGATTGGGCAAGCTCTCTTGACAAGAGACCTTTCTGGGCCTGTCCTTGGGTCCAGTGGGAAAAGCGGGCCTATGGTGGCCAGTTTGAGAGGGCTCACGGCCATAGACTACATTCCAGTGGGCAGGAAAAGGGGCGGTGTCAGCTTCTCGGCTAGGATCCCCAGTGGGTGTGGGGGCTGGAGGCTAGCCCTTGTGCAAGTGGTGACAGTCCCTTGTCTGCAACAGTGGGTGCTTTGTCCATCAGATAGTGTTGGGGGGGAATGCTTCGGAGAGTGAGGAAGACATGGAAGGGGGGACCCAGGGCAGAACTAGTTCAGAAACAATGCGAGGTCTTAACTTGGAGGCTTCTCCCTTCCTCCTCCCTCTGCTCTCCCTCTACTATGATGCTGCTGGGGCCCTGGAGTCCAAAGTGGGCTTTGTTTCTGAAAAGGCTGTGGCTTAGCTGAAAACCCAGAGGTTAGCAATTGTGCCCAGCTTCAGCTCCCCAGACAGCCCAGATGTTAGCCTCATCTCTCCATTCATCTTTCCAAATCCCATCCATCCAGCAAGCTCGGGAGCTGGCTCTGCAGGGGCCTGGTACTCTAATGGGGAACCTTTGATCAGGGTGATGGTACCACTCCAGAGACAGCCAGAGTTAGGAGGTAGACACCTGCCTCCTGGGTCTTCCAGATACCCAGTCCAACTATGGTATAGACCTGGCAGGCACCCCAGAGGCCATTGAGTCTGACGCCTTCATTTTACAGGTGAGGAAAGGGAAGTGAAGGACCCAGGATTACACAGCTAGCTAGCACGGGTTTGAGGGTGGGATCTGAAGCCAGCTTTTGCTAGTTCCAAAACCCACTATGCTGCTGTATCACTCCGTCCAAGAGGGCCTAATGAGATAGCAAATATGGAGGTGGTTTAGATCAAGAATTTAAAATGGTTTTTTTAATTGACAAAAACAAATCAAACAAGATAATCTTATTTAAGTTAATTGAAAGAGTGAACAGACCATGAACAAAAAATGAATTTGTCCTGTGTCCCCTTCCAAGTCAGTATGGCATTGACTTCCTGGCATCCCTTCTCTCTCCCTCCTCTCCCTGCCCCCCAATTGGCACCTCTCCCTGTGTGTCTGGGAGCATTTTATAAACTGTGACCATAGGCTGGCCTGGCCTCCTGCCTCTGTGGGCTGCCCCTTTGGGCCTAATGGCTCCCTTCTCCCTGGGCTTCAGGCTTTACAAAGTACTTCCTCCCCCCATGGCCCTGGGAAATCATTGCATTCATCCAAAGTCAGTGAGTGTTTGGTCGAATGGAAACAGTCCCTGGTTGGAGTCCTGGCTTTGCCACCTGTGGGGTTCATGGGATTTCGAACCAGGAGGGGCCTTAGTTCATTTGGTCTTACCTCTTTATTTCTTCAAGAAAAACATGGAATCTGTGAGAAGAGTGTAACCCCATGGGACCCAGGCCAGTTGCTTCCCCTCCCTGGCCTCAGTTTCCTTAATCTGTAAAATGAGGGGATTAGACCAGACCTCAAAGGTCTGTTCCAGTTCTAAATCTTGTGCTCATATGATGAAGTGGGAAATAAGACATCTTCCATCTGTCGGTCCCCTGGCGAGCTTGGGGCCTGGGATGGAGAGGGCTGCCCAGCCAGCTGCTGTGTGGAGGTGTTGACAAGCAGTGGGTCCTTTCTGGATCCCAGCAACTGTCTGGACAATGACCAGAACAGGAAACAGAGAACAGAGAAAGGGCCCTGCTTGGCACTAGCAGTTTAAATAGCAACAATGGGAGGCTAGGCCTAGGGGCAAGGGCCTTGGCCTCAGGAGTGCCCTAGTTGGAGAGGAGACAGAAGCTTCCTTGCATGAGTCACTCAGACAGACATGTACCTACAACCCCTGCTCCCCTGGCGGGACAGCTCTTATATTGGGAAGACTAGTTGGCATGGTCTACCCCTCGCCATAGACTTTAAGGCATCAGTCCCTCCCAATCCCTGTAAGCTCAGCTAAGGCCCCTTATTTGGGCCCTCAGTGGGAGCCTGCCCCCAGCCTCACTGTGGATCAGGAATTGGGAGTATTATGAAATAGCCAGATGAAAAGGGAAGACCATGAGGGTGGGGGCCTTGCCCTGGTAACCAAGGAGTCTTAGCACCATAAATCAAGGCCTTTGATCTAAGCCTCCTTTTTCTGGTTGGAAATCATCTTCCTTTTGGCAGAAGCCCCTGAGTACCACCTAGAGAGCCCCCCTGAGCCACAAGTCTGGGCCAGGGCTCTACAGTGGGGACAGAAGATCTAGTTTTTCTGGGGGGCCTGTCAACTCTGTCCCAGGTGTGAGGGCTGTGAGCCAAGAGCTCAGGGAGATGCATCAACCTCCCATTTTCTTCCCACTTTGCTGAGTCCATTGCCTTCCAGGTAGCCCTGGCTTAGCTCTTGTCAATTTCAGATAAGGCCTTCACTCCAGGCCTGGGCCTTGGGCCCTTTGGACCTCAGGCCCTTACTTGGGGCTCCTCGGAGCATTGCTCTGGGCTTTTTCCTTTTTGGAAGAACCAAAGATCTGGCTTGGAATCCTAGCACTAGTATTTGGGAGACCTGTGACCCTGGCCATGTCACTTTCCTCCCCTCCCCTCTAAAATGAGAGGATTGGACTAGGCCTAAGTCGGATTTAGGGTTGCAGAGGGCCTTAGGAATTATCCAGACTTAGCGCGCAGTTCAGAAAGCAATGGGAGGCCTTGGGCTTTCTTTCTTGGCCTTCCCAGAGCTTGTTTGGCTCTCTGGGTTCAGAGAGATACCATACCCCATCCCTAATTACCACCTTCCTTTCTGCTGATGGCATCACAGCTGGGCTAACTCCTCAGTAAAAAAAATGAGGGGATTGGTGGCATTGATCTAAGGTCCCTTCCTAGGCTAAAGCCTAGAATTCTTCTTCTTTTTTTTTTTTGGAGGGCAGTTGGGGTTAAGTGACTTGGCCAAGGTTACACGGCTAGTTTTTTTGTGTTAAGTGTCTGAGGTCGGATTTGGACTCAGGTCCTCTTGACTTCAGGGCCGGTGCTCTATTCACTGTGCCACGTAGCAACCCCCAAGCCTAAGATTCTTTAGATGACCTCTGTTCTCTCCTCTCCCCACCTGCCCCTGCTCCAGGCTCAGTGTTCTCCCAACCACAAGAGTGCTTTTTTTAGGGTATATTTATATGGGACAAGAGAATACACAAACTTAGAAGTTATATATATATACACACCAGCATAAGGAGCAAAGACTCTTCATGACCCCATTTGGGGCTTTCTTGGCAAAGATACTAAAGTAGTCTGCCATTTCTTTCTCCAGTTCATTTTGCAGATGAGGAAACAAAGGCAAACAGGGTGAAGTGACTTGCCCAGGATCACACAGCTAGGAAGTATCTGAGGCCAGATTGGACCTCAGGAAGATGAGTCTTCCTGACTCTAGACCTGGTGTTCTCTCTGCCTAATACTGCAAATCAAAGAAAATCACCTTAGCTCTGGTCGTTGATCATTGATCATTGACTTTGACACTGTCCCCACTAATCCTGAAGCATTCGTCCCAAAAGACAATTGGGTTCTCTATCCCAGAACCTCTCCTCTCCAAAACTAACCAACCAACCAAAGCTGAAAAGAATTCCTGAACCCCTTGAGATACACCTGGGTACTCCTTAGCTGAGAATGAGCCTGATGTTGTCTAATGGACCAATCAGAACATGTCCTAGTTTATGGGGTGGTTAAAATTAAGTGTCTCCCCCACCTGACCCCAGACTGTCCAATCGGGCTCCTTCCCTGGCCAACATGACGGTGTTCTCATCCTCTCAAAAGGCCTCTGCCACATATGTTCAGACAAGTAAGCTTACAGAAATGGCTTTCTCCAGTGGGTGCCTTATCTAAGAGGGGGTCACTAGAGCTGCTTCTTGAGCAGGGTGGCAATGTGGGGTCCCCTGTTTAAGGAAAATCTCTTTAGTAGCCAAGTGGAAGATGAATTCAAAAGGGGAGAGACTAGAAGCAGAGGGGCCAAACAGGAGTCTATTGAAATGCTTGAGACAGGAGGTGTGATGAGGGCCTGGACCAGTCTGGCTATGGTTTGGGTGGACAGAAGAGGGTATATTCTAGAGATTCTGGGTAGGTGGAATCATCAGGATTTGGCAGCTAATTGGATATAGGGGTGGTGGTGGAGAGTTAACAACTGAGATGGCCTCTGAGATCTTGAGCCTATGTGTGCCACCCCCCCCCCCCAAGGTAGGCTGCTCCATTTTGGTTGGCTAGAATTGTCAGAAAGCCAGTGGACTTCTCTGTGGTATAACCAAAGCAGTGGGACCTCCCTGCCCTCTGAGGTAACAGCAACCAGGGAACAGAAGCGAGACCCTTTCTTGGCTCTTAGAAGCATTCCTAGGCCCAGAGAGAACCCTGGGCTCCAGTGAGAGGCCTTGTGGCCAGGAATCAGGGTGTAGACAGAACCTAGCCTAGTCAAGTGCAGCCCTTTGACTGAATCCAAACTTCACAGAACAAAGGCCCTTCATAAAAAGGATTTGTTCTATAAAACTTGGATTCAATCAAGGCTGTACCTGAGAACTTAGAAGGCCCATCTCGGTCCTCCCCTCCCCAGGCCTAGCCCTACTAGCTGGTTTCAGGAGGAGACCATCAGCTTGGAGGATTCAGAGGCATAACCTCGTCTGGTCCAACCCCCTCAGTTGTCAGTTGGTCTGTGAGCATTTCTTGAGCACCTCCTGTGTGCCGGGCTCCCATTCGGTCTTCATGCCTTTAAGAACCTGCTGTGTGTCAGACTTTTGTCCACTGAATCATAACTTGGGGTCATAGCAGGGCTGGTTTTCACTGTAGGCCCCTGCTTTCCTTTCCAGATGGCCATAGAAAAGGCCCAGAAGCTAATCTCTGTAGGGAAGCTGAAAATGAGATTAGCCTTGTTCCCTCTTTGGAGCAATATTTGTCCCTAGCCTGTTTTCTGCCAAAGCCTGAGGGTCGCTGGGAGGTGGATTCCTTTTGAGGGGATGATGGCTAAGGCCCAGATTCCACATCTTTTTTCTTTCATATCCTGGGCCTAGAATTTGTGAAGAAAACACTTGGCAAGCAATGGAGACAGGGACTGCTATTTCTTCTTTTACTCTTGGTGAATCTTCATGTGTCTCTCCTTCCCCACATAACAAGGCAGCTGGACATTTGGCTGAGAAATGGTTCCCTGAGCCCCACTGGACCGAATGCCCCCTCACTCTCCCAAGTTTTCTCCGGCCCTTCCTTAAGTGATGAATTCCCAAAAGCACCTGACTGGCCTCAAACCAGAGGACTAGGGGCTGGTCCATTTCTGCCTCCTTTGGGGTCTGGTTCCTGGAAAGAATTCCCTCTTCCTCCATGCCCTGGTTTCCAGCAATCTGAACTGCCTTTACCCCATCTGTCAGCAAACCTCAACTGCCCTTAGTCAGGCCCCTGAGGCACAATGGCTAGAACATTGGATTCGGAGTCCAAAAGGCCTGAGTTCAAATTCCACCTCAGACACTTACTACTGTGTGACCCCAGACATGGCAATGAATTCGGTTTCCTCATCTGTAAAACATGCATAATGTTAGCACCTGCCTTCCAAGGTTGTTGGGAGGATTAGATTGAGTTGTCAAGCAAATGTAAACTACTATTATTAAACTTCCTTTCAAAGAAACTTGGGCCTTCTCCAACATGGCAGCCCAGCCAGAGGCAGCGTGGGAGAGTGAACAAGGCGCTGCCCTTGGAGTCAAGGTCTGGCTTCAGATCCTGTCTGAGATGTCCATGAACCTCATCGCCCCATTGAAGTGCCTTCACCCTCCGGGGCCTTAGGCCCCTCTCCTCCAAAATGCAAGGCTTACCCTAGATGGCCTCTGATGTACTCCCTAGCTCTGTATCTGGGATCTTGCATGTGACCTTGGAAAGAAAGAAAGGAACGAAGAAGAAAGGGAGGAAGGGAGCATTTATTAAGGGCCTACTTACTATGTTCCAGGCACTGTGCTAAGTGCCTACATACTTGCATACACACACACACTTGCATTTGACAGATCTCTTCATTACTTTTTTTTTGGAGGGGGGAAGGTTGGGTAATTGGGGTTAAGTGACTTGCCCAAGGTCACACAGCTAGTAAGTGTTAAGTGTCTGAGGGCAGATTTGAACTCAGGTCCTCCTGACTCCAGGGCTGGTGCTCTATTCACTATGCTACATAACTGCCCCCTAAATTTTTTTTAATATTTTTATTTTTTGTCTTTTTGGAGGGGGAAGGCAAGGCAATTGGGGTTAAGTGACTTGCCCAAGGTCACACAGCTAGTACGTGTTAAGTGTCTGAGGCCGGATTTGAACTCAGGTCCTCCTGACTCCAGGCCCAGTGCTCTATTCACTGCGCCACCCAGCTGCCCCAGATCTCTTATTTGGGCCTCACCAAAGCCCTGGGAAGTGGGTGCTGTTGTCCAAGATTTTATACTTGGGCAAGTTCTTTGACTTCTGCCTCAGTTTCCCCTCTTTGTCAAATGCGAGGGTTAGACTAGCTGACCTTAGGTTCCTTATGGCTTGAGATCCTAGATCCTCTGATTTCATCCATGGGACTCTGTTCCTTTGTCCCTGACCCTCCACTCCTGCTCCCAAAACTATACCTCTCTGGTTTTTTTCTGAGTTAGATTTCCCTTGGGAACCTATTAGGGCTGGTAGTTAGATTTACCCTGCTCCTTTTTGGGAGCGTGCCACCCCCCTTCCCCCCCCCCCCAAAGCTTAGGGTAGGGTTGGTTTTTTTGGTCACTTCTCTTAATGTATGAAAACATACGCATACACACACACTTGCACTCTCTGTCTCTCCTTCTCCCTCCCCCCTTCTCTCTCTCTTTCTCTCTGTGTCTCTTGTCTGTCTGTCTTTGTCTCTCTACCTGTCTCCATCTCTCTTTTCTCTCTTCCCCTTCTCTCTGTCTCTGTCTCTCCTGTCTTTGTCTCTTTGTCTCTCTGTCTCCCTCTCTCCCTCCCTCTCTCTCCATCTGTGTTCATCTCTTTCTTTCTCTCCCCCTCCCCTCTCTCTGTCTCTTGTCTGTCTCTGTCTCTCTCTCTCTCCCCTTCCCCTCTCTCTGTGTCTCTGTCTGTCTGTCTCTAGTCCCTCTCTCCTTCTCCTCCATTCCCCAGCAGAGGGTCAGGGATCAGGTTCCAGTGTAAACATTCCCTTTTGGAAGCTCTTGGCTTCTAGACCTCAGGACTGACCAGGCTGCTGTTTGAGCCCCCTTCCCTTCCCCCCATGGCCCTCCCTCTGACCTGGCTCCTGGATCCCAGGGCAGCAAGAGAGGGAGGGAGAAAGGCACCTAGTTCCATTTTGTCTCCTCTGCCTCTCCGGGGTTTTTGTCTTTCCATACCTGATCTGATGATTAAAAGAAGGCTTTGCCCCTTCCTCTTGCTGGAGGTGTCTGGGAATAGCAATTCTCGTTTTATTGGTTTGTTTGGCTGAGCTGTTCTTGGTGCTTGGGAGGAGTCTGTGTCCAGGAGGTGGGTTTTTTCGGGGAGGAAGGAGTGACAGGACCTAAAGCAGAAAAAGAAGGTTTAGAGACTGAGTTCAGCCTGGGGCCCACAGACCCCACCCCTGGATTTCAGAGGGTTTGTGAACCTGGATGGGGAAAAAAATACGTCTTTATTTGCTGAAGTCGGTTTTCTTTGCAAGCCTTTGTATTTTCATTTATGCCTCTAAAAAGGTTCTGAAAAGAGGTTTGGATACTTCACTAGACTGCCTGCCACCAAGGGGAGTGGGCATGGCACCATAAAGGTTTAGAGGGGAGACTGGCCAAGTGTGTGGCACCATGGTTGGGGTCAAGCCTACCCATCATCCCCATGGGGCTCTGGGTAGAATGAGGCAGCTAGGAGGCACGGAGGGTCTGGAGTCAGGAAGGCCTGAGTTCACACCCTAGCTCTGTGACCACTGCCTGCCTCAGTTTCATCATCTGGAAAATGGGGATTGTAATAGCCCCCACCTTCCAAGAGATTGTATTTGGAAAGTGCTGTGTACACACAGAAGAGATTAGGTTTGCTCTGCTTGGTCCCACAGGGCCAAACTAAGAGAGGGTGTAGTGGGGAAAAGACTGACTTAGGAGAAATTGTGGGCCTGAATTCCAACTCTCTCCATGCATGATCTTTGTGGCAAACCTTTGTGGGCTTCAGGTCTCAGGGGTCAGACCTTTCAACCTGGATCCCTTGACCAGAGTTCAGTGTTTTTCCCAGGCTCCCTCCTAGTGCAGATGAGGAAACAGGCCCAGAAAGGTTATGTGACTTCCTCAGGGTCACACAGCCATTGAGTATCCCCGTAATGCCCAGGCGAACATGCTCTCCAATTACTCCCCATGCTACACTTCTAGTGTAGCTCTCCTGTAAACCCAGAGCTGCTACCCTGCCCCTGCCTTGGCCAGGGCAAGCTGTCAGATTCCCCAGGGGTCATTGGCATCTCCTTGCAGACAGGCTTCTTCCCTGCTCTCCCATATTCTTTGTCCTTGTGTCCCTTCATTATGATGCTTATGAGCTCCCCTGGGGCCACCGCTGGGGAAGCCAGAGCTGGCTAAGTAGCCCAGAGCAGGCCCCATTGCCATGGTGATGCCCAGGGTGAGAGAACAGAGCACGTTTGTTTTGGCTGGGACTGCTCCACTGGCTCTGACCCCCCTTCCTAGCCCATGGAAATGTTCAGGCTCAGCCCTGGGGAGGGAGCCATGCAGGGAAAGGCTCCCTCATGAGCTCATCTTTCTGGAGCATTTTTATTGAGATTTATGGAGCACAGCATTGTTGTGGGTACAAGCAAATTGAAGCTCCATTTTGCAGAGAGGGTGTTTGTTAGGACCCTGCCCAGTAGAGCTCTGTCTGCCCTCTTTGGTTTGTTTCTGGCCTTTCAGGACCTAGGTTCAAATTCTGCCTCTGATACTTACTAGCTATCTGATCTTAAGCATGTCACTTCCCTTCCTTGGGACTCAGTTTCCCCCTCTAAAATGACAGGGTCTAGATCTAGGATCTTCTCTGTGATTTTGGGTGAGTTCCTTCCCCTCCCTGGGCCCTATGAAGGGGTCAGATCTCTGTTTCCATGGTCTAGAGATCTGAGACTAAAACCCTGTGGCCTCCCATGGGAGGTAGAAAGGACCACTTGGGCGTCCCTGGCTAGCTTGATTTGGGATGGCCACTGTAGGTCTGGGCTTTGGCTCTCCAACTCTCTTTGGCCTCAATTTCCCCATCTGCAAACATATACATTATGATTTATACTATCAGCTGCTAGGCCAGAGAACCTTTGTATCTCCAGTCTTCCCTTTGTGGTATTCTTTACTATGGCCTTGTGTGAGGAAGGGAGGGCGAATGTGGTTAATCCCCATTTTAGTGGAGGAAAGTCTTGTTCAGAGAGTTCATGACCTGCCCAAGGTCACATAGCTTAATACTTGGCAGAATGGCAATTTGAACCTGGTCCTCCTGACTGTCCAAATGCGGTGCTCCACTGTATAATACCCACCTCCTTCCAGTGTCCAAGCTATGGAATCCCCGAGGATTCGGGCAGCAGGCTTAATGCCTCCCTTTGCTTCTCCCCCATTGCCCATCCTGGGAATGACAGACAAGGGATTAATGGTATTTCCCTGCTTCCCCCAGGTTGTGAAGACCATTGGCTTGAGAGAGGTCTGGTTCTTTGGCCTGCAGTACCAAGATACCAAGGGTTTCTCCACATGGCTGAAACTCAATAAAAAGGTAAGTGCTTAGACGGAGGCTGGATCGGTGTGCCCCCTGGGACAGAGAGTGCGTGTGAGTGTGTGTGGTCGTGAGCTTGGCGATTTGATGCTTTCTGAGGTACCTTCCAGCTCTTATCTTCCTTGCTCTATGGGCCCTCCCAACTGGGATATTCTGTACCTGTCATGGCTTCCTGGCATGGCTGAAGAGAGGCTCCAGGAGACACATTTCTTGCCTTCTCATTCCCCTCTGAGCATGAAGAGGGAGGCCCTGAATAAGGGCCTGGCTCTCCTTTCCCTGGGTAAGCATTCACAGCTGGGGCCTAGAAGTTGCTGCCGACCAGCTTGGAGAACCACCGGGCCTAGCGTGTAATTGAGCGATTGAGGACTCTTCTCTCTGAAGTTGGGAAGCAGGGCGATCGGAGGTGCCAGGTCCTGAGCCTTGGCCTTCTCTTGACTGAGGTGGCCTTGTGAATAAGAGACCCAGCAAAATCCTGGCCTGCTCTTAAGTGCGGTGGATAAGGGACCCAGGAAGGACTTTCTGATTGGAAGGGTTTGGATCACAGGACTGCATGTCCCTGGGAGGGGGCATCACCTCATTCCTGTCTGGTACCATCATTTTTGAATGGCCGAGTGGCCTTTGATCACCTTCCTTTCATTCCTTTTGTTTTAATTTTATATCAATCATTTTTTAACATCTACTCCCTTGTGCATTTAAGAAAAATTGCCTGACGAGATGGCTGTGTCTGGCAGAGTATGCACCATTCTGTTCCTGTGGTACCCCCCCAACCCCCATCTGTGCCAAGAGGGATGTGCGTTTGACCCTGTGAAATTGATAGGAGCTCAGCTGTTGTGTACCTGTCATGTTGGAGCTTGAGCTTGTCTTGGTTCTGCTATCTTTGCTTCCCATCATGTCGCATGACTTCACATGAGTCTGCTCAGGCCTCTCTCAATGTCCTTGAGAGCACTGGTTGCCACGAGGCAGCAGCCACAGATGAGGTGACAGAGAGGGGCTTTTTCCTAAACTTGTTTCCCCAATCTCAGGTGACGGCTCAGGATGTGCGGAAGGAGAGCCCCCTGCTCTTCAAATTCCGGGCCAAGTTTTACCCTGAGGATGTGTCTGAGGAGCTTATTCAGGACATCACCCAGCGCCTTTTCTTCCTGCAAGTGAAGGAGGGAATCCTCAATGATGACATCTACTGCCCTCCAGAGACTGCCGTCTTGCTGGCCTCCTATGCGGTCCAGTCCAAGTATGGCGACTTCAACAAGGAAGTGCACAAGGCTGGCTACTTGGCTGGGGACAAGCTGCTGCCCCAGAGGTATGACCAGAAGGGCCTGGAGATCCTCCTCCTCTCCCCAAGGCCACTCCTACTTGCTTGAGCCTCACTTTTCCCCTCTGTAAAATGGAGGGGAAAAAAATACACACCTAATCTTCCCACGTGGTCAGGGAGGGGTGGGGGGGAATGCTTAGGAAACCCTTCCATGCCATAGACATACTTTGAGCTGGGTCTTAATGTTGTAACTCTTGACTTTATTTGTAGAGTCTTGGAGCAGCACAAGCTGAACAAAGACCAGTGGGAAGAGAGGATCCAGGTGTGGCATGAGGAGCACCGGGGCATGCTGAGGTAAGGCAGCTGGCCCAGGTGGCTTGGCCCAGCCATGTTTGTTTTAACACCCCATGTGTGAAATTCACTGTGCTGGCCACTGGTGGAGGGCCCTGTGAGCTCCTCACAGTCTAGGAAGGGCAGAAGATATAAGCAGATCGCTCAGTCACTGAAACATTGATTAAACGTCTTCTGTATACCAGGCACTAAGAAAGGAAAGAGAGTTCCTGCCCTTGAGGAGATTCCAGTCTAATAATAGCAGCTATCCAGAACAAGGCAAGAGCCTAAGTTCCTCAGGGAGATTCAGGGAAAGTGCACAAAGAAGTCTGTGGGGTGGGAGGGAATGATGGACAACAGAGAGGATCAGGGGAAGATCTGGAGGATGTAAAAGGGAGGGGACAGTGGGAGATTTGGAGTTGAAAGGCACCAGTTGGAATCCCAGCTGTTACTTCCCCATACACACTTTGGCAAGTGACTTAGCTTCCTTTGGCCTCAGTCTTCCCCTCTGTAAAGAGGAGGCTTGGAGGGCTGGACTCAGCTTCCCCAGTGCCTTTCTCCTCTACTTCTGCTTCTCTGAAGACATTTCAGGTGTAGGGAGCAAAGGCATGTGGGCGGTTAGAGGAGAGCGGAGGCCATGTGGATTTGGTGGAAATAGACATTGTGTGGACTGGAAGTAATATGAGTGAGAAGGGGAGGCTGGGACCAGGTAGCAGAAGGCCCTGAATGCTAGACAAGAATTTGAGTTTTGCCCAGTGAGGCACAGGTCTATGGTAAAGGGGGCTCCTTCTGACATGCAGTGTGAAGGATGAATGAGAGAGGCCTGGGAGGAGGGGGGAAGAGGATGCTGAAGTGACTCCAGTAGGCCCAGCATGTGTGTGCACCCTTCCTTGGCTTTCAGGGAAGATGCTGTCCTGGAATATCTGAAGATAGCTCAAGACCTGGAGATGTATGGGGTGAATTACTTCAGCATCAAGAACAAGAAGGGTTCTGAGCTATGGCTGGGCGTGGATGCCCTGGGACTCAACATCTATGAGCAGAACGACAGGTGAGGAAGGCCCAGGTGGGAATGTGGGGGAGGGGATGTCATTGTGCCCATCCCCCTGCCTCTAGGAAGGAGTATACCTGGGGCCAGCATCCAGTTGGTGGCTAAGAGACAACATAACTCCCTCCAGGTCTTTGTCATGGCAGTCGGATTGGCCATGTTTATTTACTTCAGCTGATTTCCACAATAACCCTGTGGAGAGTGATTTTTCGGGGGGAGTTCTTCTCTCCTCCCTCTTTGCCCTTCCCATCTCACCCATACAGAATCAGGGCTAAGGGGTGTGGTTCCTTTGCTCTGTCACAAGGACTGTTGGGGGGGATTTTGCCCCAGCCTCACAAGGAAGAGAGAATGCTGGGCTTGGTTGGGAGCAGAAGATCTGAGTTCGAGCCCAGGCAGACAGAGGTCTGCCTTGCTGCAGTCTCTATCTCCTTAGGCTTTTGGGTGGAGGGCACTTGCCAAGCCAGGGCTGAGAGGGCTCCCTTCTGTCCTGATTTTCTCTGTCTTCTCCTCTAGGCTGACCCCCAAGATTGGCTTCCCCTGGAGTGAAATCAGGAACATTTCCTTCAATGATAAGAAATTTGTCATCAAACCAATTGACAAGAAAGCTCCGGTGAGTGACCTCTGCCCCCCAGCCAGGATCCGGGCCTGCTCGACCCCAGGTTGACAAGACAGCAACAAAAACCAATGGCACGACTGGATTTTTAAAATGTCTCTTTGGGGAATAAAGAACAGAGAGGAAATTTGAGATGGGGGTAGGAGGGTAAATGAAAAAGTTTCAATGACTTGGAGGAAGGCAGGCAAAATGTTGGAGTAGAAAGAATATTTGATGTGGAATCCAAAGCCTTGAGTTTGACTTCAGGCTCCCATGGTCTTGGGAGACCTTGGGTAAGCCACTTTAGATTTTGTGAACCTCAGTTTCCCCTCTTAAAATGAGGGGGGTTGAACTTGAGGTCTCTTCCAGCTTCATGTGGGACTTTGGGTAAGTCCCTTCCTCCCCCTAGGCCTCAGTTTCCTTCTCTGTAAAATGTGAAGGCATTGGGCCAGCTGCCCTCTGGGATCAATCCCTCTCTCCTCAGCTCTTTTGTGCTACCTTCTGTGATCCTAAGCCTGATGACCTCGCCTCCCAGTCAGACGTCTGTAGCTGTAAGCACGGGGCCGCCCAGGCAGCCCAGATCTAGGAGAGTGAGGCAGAAAGGAGTTGGCTTTTATGGGCCTGGCCTTGAACACAGATGTGGCCATAGGGGTCAGTAAGCAGAAGCTGTGGCTGCTCAGCCCATCCTGGAACAATCAGATGCCTCACTGGGACAGGATCTTAGACTTGCCCATTTGGAAGTGATGCCAGGCAGAGACCATCAGGCCAAGGAATTCCCTTTGCTACCCCCCTGTGAGGAGTCATCCAGTCTACCCCTCTCGTCCCCTGCTAAGGGGGCCTTGAGCACCTGGACTGTGGTCTGTTGTTCTAGCTGGGCCCACCCTGGCATCAGCTTTTTTCACTTTTTGGCCCAGCCCAAGGTATCTTCAGCAGTCTTAAGTGGCTCCCTTTTCCAGTGCAGGTGTGCAGGGCAGACAGGCCACTGTCCCACCATTTCTGTTCTTAGAGCAGTGCTGCCCAGGACCATGCCACAGTGCCTGTCCCAGCAAGGGCTTGCACCCAGCTCCCACTGACTCCATGCCTGGGTTCTCTCTTGCTCTGCCAGGCAGCTTCTCTTCACCCACTGGGCATTATTTCATGATTTTTAAATGTATTTTTGACCTTAAAACTTTACTTGATGCTTTTTCTGGTTTTATACCATTTATAAAAGTCATTTCCCCATAGAACCCCCACAGTTCTATAAACCATCCTTTTGGAACAAAAAAAGGAAACCCAACTAACATGTTGACTATATTGTCAGGGTATGCAACACTCCCATACCCCTAGCACCCCGCCTTCTCCCTTTCTCCCTTTGTTAAATGTGGGGAAGCTTGGCCACTCCCATGATCTCCATGACCAAGAATGGGCAGCTAGACTGCTCTGGCCTTGGCTGCCTATAGGCTTTGTCTCTGTCATTGTAGGTGGTGGATGTGTTTGCTTTAAGCCCTCCGAGTCTTTCCCTTCTCTAAATTCGCTGTATTTGTCACTTTCTTACAGTGGATTTCATTCAGATGCCACATTTGTTTCAACTGGTGGGTGCCCATTGGTTTTCCAGTTCTGTGCTATGATAAAAAAATGATTGCAATGGTTTTGGTTTGGGGGGTTGACAAGTTAAACTGCTGTGAGTCACTGTCCTTGCAGCCCATTAAGACCCCCAGATCTTCACTAACTGCTGTCTGACCACGTTTCCTCTGTGCTTGAAACGGTTTGGTTGAATAACCTGAGCCCAGGCCTTGCTTGGCTCCTCCCAAGGTCAGGGTAGATCCAGAGTTTGCAGTTCATTAGCTGTCCCTGACCCAATGTCATGAACATGTTAACATCTTTTGTTTTTGGAGGGGTGCGGAAGTCAAGGCAATTGGGGTTAAGTGACTAGCCCAAGGTCACACAGCTAGTAAGTGTGTCATATGTCTGAGGCCGGATTTGAACTCGCGCCAGTGCTTTATTTACT
The DNA here is from genome assembly GCF_028583685.1 of Petaurus breviceps papuanus. Taxonomy (NCBI): domain Eukaryota; kingdom Metazoa; phylum Chordata; class Mammalia; order Diprotodontia; family Petauridae; genus Petaurus; species Petaurus breviceps. Next base: position 1,056,619 of record NW_027186316.1, read on the forward strand.
GCACCACCCAGCTGCCCTAACACATTATCTATTTTTAAAGAATGAAACATATATATCCACATTTTCTTGAAAGCACATTCCAGAATGTCACCTGTAATGCCAAGTCCTGAGCTGCTAGTATGCCAAATCACCCTGGTGTAACTGCCAGGGCTCAAAGAAAGGCCTCTGACGCTGCAGCTGATAAAAACTCATGGCTCTCCCCTGCTTTGCTGTGCAAATCACACAGACTGGGCAGTGTGACCTAGTGGCCAGAGAGGCAGCCTTGGAGCCAGAAGTCCTGCCTCCGACACATAATTAACTGGCTGTAAGACCCTGGGAAAGTTACCTGACCTGCTGGCGCCTCAGACAACAGCAGGTGCTCACCTAAGTGTTGGGGGCCAGATTTGCCAGTCCCCCTGGTCCTTAACTTTTTCTCACAGCAGCCCAGTGAGGTCCATAGATAGTAAAGGAAGCCGTGAATTAGGATGGGGAGCCATATTATGGGTGGGAAGCCAAGTGATTTACGCCTAGGGGCATGTGGCTCCCAAATAAATGTCAGAGTCTGGACTCAAGGCCCCATCTTTGCAGTCCAGGTTCAGGAGTCTCTTGTCACCCCATGGTGTCTGTTCTCAGCCTTGGCCTCCTCAGGCTTATTCTCCTTCTCTTCCCTCCTTCCTCCCCTTCCGCCCCTAGGACTTTGTCTTCTATGCCCCTCGTCTCCGCATCAACAAGCGCATCTTGGCGCTGTGCATGGGGAACCATGAGCTGTACATGCGACGCCGCAAGCCAGACACCATTGAAGTACAGCAGATGAAGGCCCAGGCCAGGGAGGAGAAACACCAGAAGCAGATGGAGAGGTGGGTGCCAGGCTTTGGCTTGGGGTGGGAGCAGGGGGGAAAGAGTCACAGGGACCCATGGGACTGAGGTCACTCCTAGAAGGAGAAGGGGCAGAAAATATCCATTAAAGTACCTGGGGATACAGATAGAAAAGCAGGCTGGTCCCTGCCCTCAAGAAGCTTCCATTCTTGTGGGGGAGATGCCATGAAATGAAGAGTGGCTGGGGTAAAGAGAGAGGGTCACTTGGCACACCGGCAGCCCCCTGGTGGCACAGGTCTGATCCCAGTTCCCTAAGCAAGGCCTGGAAAGGACTTGGAGGTGGGGGAAAAGGATAAGCTGGGGGAAGAGGGAGCTGCAGAGTTCTCAGGAAAGGCAGGTATGGTGGTGGCATGGCCTCCCACAGGACTTGTTTGGAGGGTGGAAAGTAGTCATCTAGGCACATGTAATTTGGGGTGTTAAAATGCCTGGGGCAGGGGAGCAGAAGCACCATAGTGCACAGAGTGCTTGGAATCAGGAGGCCCTGAGTTCAAAGGAGCCTAACACTTACTAGCTGTGTGACCCTGGGCATGTCACTTTACCCTGTTTGCCTCAGTTTCCCCCAACTATACGATGGGTCTAATAATCCCCACAACCACTCTACCTCCCAGGGTGGTTGTGGGGAGCAAATAAGGATTGTAAAGCATTTTGCAGACCTTAAAGCGCTAAACAAATGTCAGTCTTTGCTGTTGTTGTTGTTGTAATTACTGCTGGCATTACAAGCTAGGTTTATAACTGCCCACTAGATGAAACTCTGAGAGGGTGGGCACCAGGCCTGTCTAAGCTTGGAGTTCCACCTAGTTCCCAGTCAGTGCATAGTAGGTGCTCAATGAATGGTTATTAGGAGGCTGACAAGCCAAGGTCTCCCTGGCTTAAAGCCCAGATACACAGGAAATAGCAGAGGCAAGCTTTGAACTCTATCTTAGGAACATATATTGAAATGGAAAGGCCCTCGGTCATCATTAGCCCATTTCCCAGGCCCTCAAAGAAGATTGGTTAAATCAAACAGCTGACAGACACTGTCTGCTGACAGTTTGCCCAGCAGTGTATACAACATTCCACTCCCATAGCCCCTCACCTCTCAAATGAAGGGAGGGAAATGTGCTTGGCCCATGTTCTGAGGCCCGCCATGGGAACAATCCCCTTGGGAATCCTTCCTTCTTTTCTAATCTTTAACCTCTCCTTGGCCACACTAGCCCCTTCTCTACTGCCAGCAAACCTGCCCGGTTTCCCCTCATCCTTAAACCTTCCCTCTATCCCACATCAGGGGATTGACCAGCCATTGACCCCCTGTGTCACCACCCTCCTAGAAGAAGCTGTTGGGGTCCATTGCCTCCAGCTTTCTCCCCTTTCAATCCCCTAGATAGGAGTGGGGAACCTGAGGCCTCAAGGCCATGTGTGGCTCTCTAGGTCCTTGGGTGCAACCTTTTGACTGAGTCCAAGTTTTACAGGACAAATTAAGGTAAATCCAAATTAAGGGGATCTATACTGTAAAGTTGGGATTCAGTCCAAGGGCCTCCCTTGAGGACCTAGAGGGCCACACGTGGCCTTGAGACTGCAGGTTCCCCACCCTTGCCTTAGAATCTGACTCAGCTGAGACTGCCTTCCCTCACACTGCCAGAGAAATTTCTTTGCAATGAAGAGCGCTTCCACTCTTGTCTTTGTAACCCCAGTGCCTGACATGCAGTAGATCCTTCATTGAATTGAACAAGATAAAAACAAGGTCCAGGGAGAAATGACTCTGTAGATGTAGGAGAAGAACGCTGCTTCATTGTGCATTCCACCAAAGGGCCTGGGGGACTGAGTACCTTAGCCTGAGTTATGCTCCAAGATTGAGTGGGAGACTGGGAAGAGGGTCAAGGGAGGGCTGGAACGGGTTCCTTCCTCATCTGTGCCTTTTAGAATCCCTCCTTCAGCGGCGGCTAGGTGGCGCAGTGAATACAGCACCGGCCCTGGAGTCAGGAGGACCTGAGTTCAAATTCAGCCTCAGACACTTAACACAAAAACTAGCCATGTGACCTTGGTCAAGTCACTTAACCCCAACTGCCCTCCAAAAAGCCAAAAAAAAAAAAATAAAAGAATCCCTCCTTCAGGGCTCAACCTTAGGTAGCAGATCTGGGGAGGCTTCCCTGAGCTCAATTTTTGGAATCACAGGACTTGGGTTCAAATCCTGTCTCTGACATTACCTCTGTGACTATGGGGAGAATCATTTAACTTATCTAGGCCTCAGTTTACTGAAGTCTAAAATGAGAGGGTTAGACTAGCTGGTCTTCAAGGTTCTTTCTAGCCCTAGATCTAGGAGCCTATGATCTCAGCTGAAATTTGGAGAAATCCTTCCTCAGATTTTCCTAAAGTGTTTTGTCTGCATTTGCCCTGGCCCACCTCACACTCTGCCTTGCCTTTTTGGGAGAAAATATTCCTCGTGAACTTTGGCTCTTCCACCTTGTGTGCCATGCCCCCTGTCCTCCCAGCTAAACACAGTTGCTGTTTAATAGATGTTTGTTGAACTGAACTGAAAGGACTCCCCAGCCAGGAGCCCCTGGGCAGAGGCAGGGACTGCCATGTTGGAGGCCCAGAGTCAGCTGGGATCCCAGCCTCTCCTTGGACCATCTAAGTGTTGCTAAGTGCTGTTTCCCATTCTGTTCCCCTGCCCCTCCAGGGCCCTCCTGGAGAATGAAAAGAAGAAGCGGGAACTAGCTGAGAAGGAGAAGGAAAAAATCGAGAGGGAGAAGGAGGAGCTGATGGAGAAACTGAGGCAGATTGAGGAACAGACCAAGAAAGCTCAGCTAGGTACCTAAGGGCCTCGGAGGGTGGGGAGGTTGAGGGATGATAGAGCCCCATTGGAGGAGCCAGCCGGGCCCCTTGTCCATTCAGTCTCTTCAGGGATCCCTCCTGGGGAAGGGCTTGAAGGAGGGTGGGGGGGGGCGGAGTAGGTGATGGTATGGAAAAGCTGAGAAAACTCCCAGCAAGGAGAATGGGCTGCCTCCTCAGGTAGTGAGCTCCCTGCCACTGCCTTCAAGGAGGAGACCCTCAAGAAGAGGCTGGCTGACCCCCCCTTGTGGGGGATCAGCGTGCTTGGTCAGGTATGAGTGGAGAGTTTGGGGCTGCAGCCATGGTGAGGGTGGTAGGGGGTGGGAGGGGGATGGCCTTCACCTCAATCTCTGCCTTCTTCCATCCAGAATTAGAGGAGCAGACTCGGAAAGCTCTGGAGCTGGAAGAGGAGCGGAAGCGAGCTCAGGATGAGGCCGAGAAGCTGGCCAAGGAGAGGCGGGAGGCTGAGGAGGCCAAAGAGGCCCTGCTCCGGGCCTCTCGGGACCAAAAGAAGACCCAGGAGCAGCTGGTGAGGTCACCTGGCATGGTTACTGGGGTGTGTGTGTATGTGTGTGTGTGTGTGTGTGAGTGTGTGTGTCGGTGTGAGTATGTGTCTGTGTGTGAGTCTGTGAGTGTGTGTGTGTGTGAATGTGTGTGTGACTGTGTGAGTGTGTGTGACTGTGTCTGAGTAAATGTGTATGCATACATGTGTGAACATGTGAATGAGCATGCATGTGCACGATCATGTGTGTGCGTGTGTGTGAGTGAGAGCATGTGTGTGTGCACCCACTTGTGGCCAGGTGTACCCCACAACAAAGGGCAGAACTTTGTCCCTGTGGGGTCAAAGGGCCCCTTGTCGTCGCCAGCTGGGCCAGACTCCACTGTCTCCAGTGAAATAGTAGCAGTGAGTGGCCCAGGATGCTTGCATGGATGCTAGCTCTCACTGCCTTTGAAGTCAGAGGATCTGGCCCGATTCTCATCTCCATTGTTTAAGGCCTGTGTGACCCTCAGCAAGTTATTAACATGCCCAGGCTTGGTGAGGGGCCTGGCAGGGCTGAATAAGGCAGCACCCAGCTCCACATCCAGGGTCTGGAGGGTAGAAGGAAGAGGCTTTTGCTTGATCAGTGGTTAGATCTCTGTGGAGCACCCCCTGGCGTGCCTGGGCCTGTAGTACCAGGCTCTCCTAGCCTCAAGGACACAAAAAAGGCTGGTAGCTTAGACCACCGTTTGTTTGGAAGACTTGGGCTGAATAAGTTGGCAGGGTGACTTGGCTGCCAGAAAAGCCCCGCCCACTCTTGGGCCATATTCAGAGAGGGAGGTGAGTGTGAGTGACTCAGAGGTTTTGTGACCAGAGGCTCATGTTGGCAGAGGGACCTTGCGAGGTCATTAGGGCTTGGACTACTCTGAAGTTGCCCTGAACTTGGCGTCTAAGGGAACAGACTGTGGGGGACCTTGGAGGCCAGACCCAAGAGTATGGCTTGTTCACAGACATAAGGGCAAAGAGGAAACTGAGCTTTTGGGGCCTTTTAGTGCCTTAGCTGTCCTCATTCTCCTTGGGTCCCTTCCAGTATTTAATCCAGTGCCTGGCACATAGTAGGTACTCAATAACGTGATTGATTCTAGAGAGGCAAGGAAAAGCAGTCCAGCACCTGTCCAGGGGAAGCTGGGGCAGGATAACCCCAGATCTTTGTGCTGGGAGTGGGTGGGAAGGCCCGAGTCCTCGGGCTCAAAACAGGCCCTGGCTACCTCTCTCTTCAGGCTTCTGAGATGGCAGAGCTGACAGCCCGGATCAGCCAGTTGGAGATGGCCCGGCAGAAGAAGGAGAGTGAGGCTGTGGAATGGCAGCAGAAGGTGAGGCTGTAGCCCCTGGAGGGGGTGGGGATGGGGGAGCCCCTGGCCATCCTCAGTGTCCTGGGCAGCAGGTGGCATGGCTAGGCAGGGGAGGCCCAATCTCTGTAAAATAGGCCAAGACATGGACTCGATTTTGGGGCTTGGCCCCTGAGGCTTAATACCCCCAGCCTTCACAGCTCTGATTGGGGTGGGGGGGCATGGCAGGGACATGTCCCAGCTCTGGCCTCCTTCCTAGCCACATGCCTCTGGTCCAGGCATATGATGTCTTTGAATGTCAGCTTCTTCCTTCTTAAAAGAAAGATATATAGCCTTAGATAAATAGAAGTGATTTCCACTTTGGACCTTCTGCCTGGTGGTCTTCATTTGGGTTCTGATGCAGTGGTTATGTCCCTGCTGGCCACATATCAACTTAGAAAACTACAAACAAACATTATCTATGTTCTGTTCTGTTTTGCTTTCTTTTGGCAAACATTTCCCAATGATAATTTTGCTTGGGAGTTTTGCTGATCAGGAACAGACACCTATTCTCTAGTGGATAGAGAGTCTGCCTTGGTGCCAGCAGACCCTGGGTTCAGATCTTGCCTCTGACACCTACCTGTTGTGTGACCCTGGGCAAATCCTAGTGCTCTGGGTGAAGAAGGTGCCAACCTGCCCTGGTTCACCTGGCAGTTGAAATCCTAGCTCCAGTATCCCTCCTTGTCCTTTCCCTGGCTCATGTTGGCATGCCTTACCATGCAGGCCCAAATGGTCCAGGAGGACCTGGAGAAGACCCGGGCTGAGCTGAAGAATGCCATGAGCACCCCCCATGAGAATGAGCAAGATGATGAGCAGGATGAGAATGCGGCTGAAGCCAGTGCTGAGCTGCGGGCTGAGGCCTCCACCAAGGACCGCAGTGAGGAAGAGCGGACCACTGAGGCCGAGAAGAATGAGCGGGTCCAGAAACACCTGAAGGTAGCTGGGGGAGAGAGGGGGGTGGCCACGGGCTAAGTGAGCTCACCCTCCCTGCCAGACAGGGTGCAGGATGCCAGGCTAGGAGTCAGGCATGTGGGCGGAAGATGGGGGAGTCCACGGGTAGAAGGTGGGAAGGTCAGGAGGAGCAAGGCAAGAGGGTCACCAAGTTGTTAGTGAGTATGGTATAGTAGAGGGAGTGCTGAACTTGGCAGAGAAATCTGGGTTCGAATCCCTCCTCAGACATGTGTTAGCCATGTGACCCTGGGCAAGTAACTTTAATTCTGTGGGCCTCAGTTTCCTCATCTGTAAACTGGGGGATGTGGGATTGGATTTGATGACCTCTGAGGTCGCTTCCAACTGGATCTGTAATCCTTGGCCAAGGGAGCCCTGTGACCTGCTTGCAGCCTGCTCGCCATTTCCTCTCTTTGGAATTTGGAGAGCTTGAGCCTAGAGATTTGTTAAGCCCCCTCTGTATGCTTGGGCATATGGAGCTCAGGATGTAATTGGGGGGTGAGAAGGGGAAGTTCATTCACCTCAAGGAAGAGGGAAGTTATTTCTAGCAACCATTAGTGAGTGTTGCCTTTAGAGAATACCATGCTGGGTGTTGGTGTATGTTGAGTGTAGGTGAGCTCAGTCCCTGCCATCATGGAGGTTCCATTCTAGTGGGGGGAGAAGGCGCTAACCCAGCTTACTAAATGTGTGACATTCCATGGGCAGCACCCTTGCCAAGGGGCAGAACAGATGTCTGAGCAAAGGGCTCCGGGAAATTGGAGGCAGGACAAGAATCATGGCTTCTGGGAAGGGGTGACCACTACATAGGACCAGGAAGGAAGGGAAGGAAGGACAGATTTGATTCCTAAAGGCAGAAATGGAGGGTGCATGCTGGGTGGACTCTGGGTAAAGGCATAGAGATGATGGCAGCGGGTGGAATGGGTGGGGAGGACCAGGAGAGAGAAGAAGTGTCCCATCCCCTCCCCTTCTGTCAGGAAGTTCGGTCGAATCCAAAGCCCTCCTGTGGCTCTGAGGCCGATCTTTCTGTCCTCTCCTGGAGGTGAGCAGCAGCGCCCCATCTTTTAAGTGACCTGGATTCGAGTTCCGGCTTCGACACTTACTATCTGAGTGACCTAGGCAAGTCACCACTTTTCTGAGCCTCAGTTTCCTCTCTGGGAAATGTACAGGTTAATAGTTGTGCTGTCACCTGTTCAGGGATTGTCATGAGGGAAAGTTCTTTGTGAGTCAATACATGCTGTGTATATGTGAGTGGCCATCATCATCATTACCAGGGCTCAGGCTGGGGCTCTCTCATGCTAACCTGCTCGGAATGCCCTTTTCAGCTTCTCCTCTGCTCTCCTTCCCACCCTCCCCACCAACCTAGGCCCTGACCTCGGAGCTGGCCAACGCCCGAGATGAGACCAAGAAGACAGCCAATGACATGATCCACGCAGAGAACATGCGTCTGGGGCGTGACAAGTATAAGACCCTGCGTCAGATCCGCCAGGGCAACACCAAGCAGCGAATTGATGAATTTGAGTCCATGTAATCCTCTGGTCCCTGTCCCCCCCACCCCCAGCCATCTCTGACCTCTTCCACCCCTGCCTTTGCCCTTTCTGAATCAACCAGCCGGGCCCTCCAGGGTCCCCAGAGCACCCTCCTCCCTCCACAGGAGAGGGGGAGGTAGAGAAATTCGAACCCTTTTCTTCCCTCTCCCTTGCCCTCAGCTGCCAGCTTAGTCCAGGCCCTGACTTGCCTTCTCCAGAGGCTTTGTTCTGACCCTTGTCCCCCATGGTTCACTGCTGGGCTTGCCCCTTTCCCCTTCCTCCCAGAGTCCCAACCGCAGGGCCTGGTGTCTAGGCACATGTGGGTCTTCTCCAAGTTCCTGTGGCTCAGTGCAGGGCAGGAGGGTTAGGGGAAGAGAATAGGTAACATACTCCAAAGACCAGAGACAGACATTCCCCAAGCCTGCTTTATCCAGAACCTTTCAGGCCACCAGGAGAGGAGAAAGTAGCCTGGGCGGGGAGAGAAATCAGGCCATTCCTGATTTCCCTTCCCAGAGCCCGGCCCAGTTAGTTGGATTTGGTGACCCAGCACCCTGGGAGAGAGAGAGGGAGGGAGGGAGGAATATCCAAGCAAGACACCAAAAAACATTTTAAATCTTGGCTGCCCAGCACCCCCAAGCAAAACAGTGCCTTATAGGAGCTGTTTGGGTGCCTTATGGGGGCTGTTGAGGAGGCCTACTGATTGGCCACCTGTGCCTTGGGGGCTGTCCCTTCTCCCCTACGTGGGCCAGCCCCTCCCTGCCTTCCTTCCCTAGCAAGACTGAACAGAAAGCCCAGGGGAGTAGCCCATAGCTCCCTGTCCTGGGGAAGGGGCCACCCAGCTCTTTCCTGGGTCTATGGCATCCACCGTATCCTAAAGGCCTGAGCAGACAAGGGACTCCCACCAACCAGTCCCTCCTTCCCTCTATGGTGTGTGTGGAAGGGGGTTCATTGAATGTTATCACTCCATACCAGAGATGCTCGAGTCTCCTAAGACACACCTCCATGATGTGTGTGGAAGGGATAGGACCATGCCAGCCACCAGTGAGCTCCCCACAGACAGCCCCTCCTCCACTACCCCCTTCTGGGGGAAGTGCTAGGGGGAAGGCTGCCTCTGGGTCACTTTTCAATGTCCTGGCCCCTCCCCTCCTACCCCACCCCACCTTGCCCAGCACGCTGCTGAGCCATCCATGCCAGGCTGGTTGGGGGGGCACCAGGACCCTCCCAATATGATGCCTGTATGATGTACCCTTCCCCTGCCCACCATCTAATAAAATGGGGATTCCCTCCTTCCTCTTCCTCATAAATAGAATCTTGTTCTCGTCTCGGAGCAGGGCTACGTTTCGGCCTCCCATCCCTCCCACACCTTGGAAGTGTATACTGTATTATAAAGAAGATATTTTGCAGGAAATTAATGTAAAACGCTTTCTGTATCAGTGATGGCATCGTCACATTAGGTCACGCTAGATTGTTTTATTATTATTGTTATTTGTTCTGCAGATTTTTTTTTCTGTTTCTGTCTGGTTTCTCTGGGTTTGACAGGCCTGGCTTCTCCCTATTCCCTTTCCCTGTGGGCAATGGGACAGGGATGGGGGGAGGGCCACAGCTGCCGTCTGCCTTCTTCTGAAGTCTCATGGTTTGCTGTAAAATGTAACAGCCCTCTCACTGCCCCAGGCCTCGAGCAGTTAACTTGATGTTGTGTCCCTGAAAGCGAGAGTTGGGAGGCTGGGGCAGAAGGCTAGACTTTGTGCGTGCGTCTTATGTTTTTTTTTTTAATTTGTCTGGAGGGGTTTATTCTAAAGTCATATCATGTTTGGTTTCAGTGCCAATAAAGTTGAAACTACCCCCATCCTTTGGCTTGGTCTCAGTTATTCAAGGAACATTTATTTGGTACCTAATGTATGAGGGAGGGCTCCAGCTGGCCCAAAAGCTTGGGGGTGGCAGGGAGAAGGGTGGGGTTTGGAATGTCACTTGTATTATTTTGTGACCTGAGTTCAAATTTGGCCTCAGCCACTAGCTATGTGACCCTGGGCAAGTCACTTAACCTCTTTTTACCTCTGGAGAAGGAGATGGCAAACGACTCCAGTATCCTTGCCAAGAAAACCCCATGGGCAGTATTGGTGTGTTATCAACATGACTGAACAATATTTCCTGCCAGAGTACTTTATTTAAAAAAAAATTACCAGCTTTTTTGTTACTTAATTTCTTTTTAAATTTTCTTTTGGAATTCAGTTTTATTTTATTTCTAGTTCTGGATTCCTTTCTCTCTCCTTCCTTCTCCCATTGAGAGAGAGCAGGAAATACAAAACCCATTACGGGTATTTGTGGTCAAAACCAATTCTCCCATTAGCCATATCCCCAAGCCCCGCCTTCATTCTGCCCCCTCTCTGGCTGGAGGTGGGTAGCCTGTTGCCTCATGAGTCCTCTGAAATCCTGGTTAGTTCCACTGTGCTGTTCAGAGTTGCTAAGTCTTTCACAGTATTATTGCTTATCTTCATGGTATTGTCTCATGACTCTGCTTCCTTCCCACTGCATCAGTTCATACAAGTCTTCCTATGTTTCTCAGAAACCATCTTCCTCATTTTTTACAGTGTACTTGTAGCCCACCACCTTCATATGCTATAACTTTATCAACTGTTGCCCAATTGGTGGGCCTGATTCAGTTTCCAATTTTTTTTGCCACCACAGAAAATGCTGCTATAAATCATTGCCTTTATTTCTAGATATGCTCCCTCTTCCCCTACCCAGCAAACCATACCTGGTAACAAACAAGAGAAAGGAAGGGAAGGGAGAAGTAATTCAGAAAAACCAACACATCAGCTGGGTCCAACCAGATATACCATGTTCTGCACCACTAGTCCACCACCTTTGCAAAGAATGGAGGATGCTACATTTTCTCAACTCTCTAGGCTAAGCAGTATCATTGAGTAGTGTAGAGATAGGGACTGGTCTTGTCCTGGTCCTTGAATTACATGTATAGGGAACTTCCAAGTAAGGAAACTCCATCTACTAATGCAGGTTGGCCCCTTCTCTGAAATTTATAGAAGGTGTAATTACAGTCAGTGTAATTTTAAATTATTGAGAGGTTACCCAGGGACATGGCCATACATGGCTGTGGTGGGATTTGAGTCTAGCACAGGGGTGGGGAAGCTGTGGTCTTGAGACCACATGTGGCCCTCTAGGTTCTCAA
>NW_027186316.1:1082808-1106335 GCF_028583685.1 Petaurus breviceps papuanus
CTATCTATCTATTTATCTATTTATCTATCTATCTCTATCTATCTATCCCTATCTATCTATCTATCTATCTATCTATCTATCTATCTATCTATCTATCTATCTATCTATATCTATCTATCATCTATCTATCTATCTATATCTATCTCTCTCTATCTCTATCTATCTATCTATCTATCTATCTATCTATCTATCTATCTATCTATCTATCTATTTATCTATATGTATATTAGAGCTATTTGAAAATGGACTCTGAGCAGCTAGGTGGCTCTGCACCTGGGCCTGGTGTTCAAATCCAGCCTCAGACACTTATTAGTTGTGTGACCTTGGGCAAGTCATCTACCCCTGTTTGCCTCAATGTCCTCATCTGTAAAATGAGTTGGAGAAGGAAATGGCCATCCACTCCAGTATCTCTGCCAAGAAAACCCCAAATGGGTTCATGGAGAGTCAGATGTGACCGAATGGACTGAAAAACAACAGCAACAAAAATGGACTGGGAGGCCTTGCATCACTGGACATGTACAAGCAGAGTGAGGACTACTAAAAGGAGCAGGTACCTTCTGTATGAGATGCAATCTGAAGGGTCTTCTACCTCTACGATTCAGGGTTTTTGTCGCACAGAGATCTGTGGCCTCCTCCCCGAGCCACCATAACTATAAATATTTTCAGCATTAAGTAGAAATATAAAATAGAAATATATAAAATAGAAATGTTTTCAGCATTAAGAAATATAAAATGAAAAATATAAAATATAAATATTTTCAGCATTAAGTAGAAATATAAAATAGAAATATATGAAATGTAAATTTTTCAGGATTAAAGAGAAATATATAAAATATAAATATTTTCAGCACTAAGAAATATAAAATGAAAATATATAAAATATAAATATTTTTGGGATGGAGTAGAAATACAAATATATAAAATATACATATTTTCAGCATTATATGGAAATCTAAAATAGAGCGATTTTTCACATTAAACTCCTCAGTGTTTACTGCCTCTGACAAAGGGAACTCCTTTCATCCATCACCCCAAACCTCTCCCCAATAGCTCTTTGGAATGTCTGCTCAATAGGTAACACATTTGCTTTCATCTTCACTCTCTCTCTCCCCCCACCCCCACTCCTTCCATCTTGTAGCTCTCCCTGAGCCCGGCTCCCTCCCTCCTGCGGGCACAGCCTCCCCCTTCAGCCCCGGCTTCAGTCTCATTCATCCCCCTGGCCAGGCAGGGGAGGTGGAATATTCCTTGCTCCCCTTTTCCATGTGAGCATCTCCCTCTACATCCATCCCTACATCCATGGCCTGCTCTGAGGTTTGCTCAGTCCATATCTATCATCCAATCAAAATTCTGGCAGCTGTTGCCTAGAGACCTCCAGGACACTCCTTCCTCCCTCCCTCCCTCTCTCCTTCCAAGACTTCAGTGCCTGGCTTGAGGCCTCTCCTTCCCACTTCCTGCCCTCATAGTAGGGGACTTTAGCAAACATTCCTGATTCCCCCCAAGCACCCCAACCTTCAGCTTCTTCATCCTCCTCACTTCCCATGACCTTTTCCTCCAGCCCACCTCAGTTACACACACAGAGATGCTCATACCCTTGAGCTTGCCACCCCCCCCCCCAAATTCTCAACTTTCATATTCTGGAGTTCTCTTATTTGATCACAATCTGCTCTCATTCCACCCCTCCCTCTGTTTACAGCCCCCAACCCCATTCCTCGTCAACACCATGACCTCTAATACCTCCACCCTCTTTCCCCTATCAGTCCTGCATTGCTTACACTCTCCTTCCTTCCCCATCTTGAGCCCTTGGCAAATCACCTTGACTCTATACGGAAGTTTCTTGCCCACTTATCCTATTGCCAATCTTGCCCTGCCAAGCCCCATTGGATTATTCCTGCCATCTTTACTCCTTTTCACCATACTGGCTCACCGATCATGCTGCCTGGGTCCGGCTCAAGTCACCACTCTATATTCTCCAATGGCTCTGTCCCACCCCACCACTGCAGCAAGGCAATCCTTTCATGACTCCCACTCATCACAGTGGGTTTTCCAGACCTTTCTATCATCCCTCCTCAAAACCTTCAGGGGGGTTGGGGAGTGTAAGTGGTTCACTGGCCCTGGAATCAGGAAGACCTGAGTTCAAATCCGGCCTCAAACACTTAACACTTACTAGCCAAGTGACCTTGGGCAAGTCACTTAACTCCAACTGCCCTGCCAAAAAGAAAAAAAAAACAACCAAAAAAACCCAAAACCTCCAGGGGGTATCTATCTCACCCCCTCCTATGTGCCCTCTGCTCAGCAAAGAACCTTGCCCCATATCTCACTGAAAAAAGGGAGACCATTTGCTGGAAGATTCCTCCTCTCCCCTCCTCCTCAGCTCACATGGCTCAGATGCCTTCTCCCACTAGCTGAGGAAAGAACCCTAGTGGCCATCATGTCCAACCCCCTCATTTGATGGATGGGGAAACTGAAGCCCCAGAGAGATTGATTTGTCCAGGGCCACCTATAGTCTTGTTGAGTCGGGAGGACCCCATTGGAGGAGCTATTGAGTACAGCCGCCTCATTTTACAGAATTGGAAACTGAGGCCTCAGAAGGATTGATCTGTCTGAAACTCTCTTTGAATCAGTTCACAAGAGCTGATTGTTCAGTTTTTGGTGTGATTGTGAAAATGGGCAAATGCTACAAATTAGGGATTGCTTGTTTTGTTGATAGTCTTGACTTACGGCAGATTAAACTTAAAAGTGTGTCATGGGTCCACCTCTCTCCCCCCCCCCCCCAAAGAGCTGGTTGTTAAACATGTACCAGCAGACCCTTGTCAAGGTCACACAGAGAATCACTGCTAGACAGCTAAGAGGGATTTCATAGGCCATCTAGTTCAACTCTCATTTTAAAGGGGGGAGGAAACTGAGGCCCAGAGTTGTGAAGAGAATTGCCCAAGGCAATTAGATCACAAGCTGGAAGCAGAGGACATTGAATTCAAGTCCTCATTTTAGAGAGGAGGAAACTGAGTCACACAAGGGATCTTAGATCTAGAAACAGGTCAGGTTGCACAGCATATAGAATTCTGGACCTGGACTCAGAAAGACCTGAGTTCAAATCTGGCCTCAGATACTTCCTAGCTGTGTGGCCTTGGGCAAGTCATGGTTTCTAACCCTGGAGTTAAAATGGGCCTTCAAGGCTAACTACTCCAACCTCCTCATTGTACAGATAAGAAAAATAAGGCATAGAGACATTCAGTGAGTTGTCCAGGGTCACACAGCTAGGACCAGTCAGAGGTGGGAGTTAAGCTCAGGTTTTCCTGACTTTAAAGCTAGCTCTTAAACCATTAGCCCACACTGCCCCCTAAGTAGAAGCCTCTGTGGCTTTGCTTTTCTTTCCTTTTTAAAATAAGAGGGTTGGACAAGATTGATGGTCCCTTCAAACTTTTGCTTTTTTTTTTTTTTGGAGGGGGGAAAGCAGGGCAATTGTGGTTAAGTGACTTGCCCAAGGTCACACAGCTAGTAAGTGTTAAATGTCTGAGGCCAGATTTGAACTCAGATCCTCCTGACTTCAGGACCCATGCTCTATTCACTGTGTCACCTAGCCGCCCCTACCCCTTCAAACTTTTAATGTGATTCTATGAATAATATAAAATGTCTTCCAAGGCTTTTGCACCTCATTCAGGCAGATCTGACCCCATGGGCCCCCTGAATTCCGCCCACTGTCCCAGCCCATGGTGACTGGTGTACCCCTTCTTCCTTGCCCTTCTTCCCATCCCCTTAGAGGTACGGGAAGAGGAAATCATTAAGTAACTAGTATTTGCTTTATAAATATTATCTCATTTGATTTTCACAACAACCCTGAGAGGGAGGTATTATGATCTCCATTTTACAGACTAGGAAACTGAGGCAGTCAGGGGTAAAGGGACTTACCCAGAGTCACACAGGTAGGAAGCATCTGAGGCTGGATTTGAACTCACTTCCTGACTCAAGGCCCAGTGCTCTATCCACCCAGCTGCCTCCTTGGAGTCTCCAGATGCCACTGGAGGAGGCAGGATGAGCTATGGTGTGTACATGTAGGGATATGAGTGATCATAGGTGCCGGTAGAAAATGGACCATTAGATCCATTAAGACCCTTTGTGGGGTGGCAACTAGGGGCATCATGAAGACTGAAAAGAATCTTCTCTGTCTCACTCTGGCCAAGTCCTTTAGGAGTCAAATGGAATTGGGGGGGACTCCATATGGCAGCAGGGGAAATAGTAGTTCAGAAGACACCTTTAGACAGCTGAGACCTGGCTAGGGTAAGACCACAGGGCTCAAAGCTAAATTCTCTCTCTCTATGGAAGAGGCTACACGGCAGCTACTGTCCAGCATATGGGAGCAGAGAGCAGCCCCAGGGAGCCTGCAGAGGGTGGTGGGGTATATGACCACTTTAGGGGAAGAGGATCTCAGTGGAGGTAAGAGTTGTTTTCCCTTCCTGTGTGCCCCCTCCTCACTCGCACTCATAAAGGAGGGGGTATACCCCTATGTGTCTGGGGGCTCTTTCTTATTTATTTACTATATTGTTGGATCATTTTAAATTTTGCTTCTGGCTGCTATGTTTTCTATTTGGACTAATAAAATAACATCAATAGAGGTCTTAACCCTAATTCTGAGCTAAGGATCTGAGTGGATGCTGACCATGATATCCTGGGGGTAGTTTTCTACAAGGAGTTGAAATTTACCCCAATGAAGGTAGGGCCCACATGCTGGAGAGGCCTGGGGTCAAAACCTAACAAAGCACTTCCCCTCTTAGGACTCAGTAACCCCATGTAAAATGAGGGTATGTTACCAGCAGAACCATAAGGTTACATCTTATCATTTTATGATTCTAGGTTGAAATGACTCTACTGAGTTTAGCTTTCTTCAGGGTAGCCAGTCAGCCAGCCATCTTGTAGGGTGGTTGAGTTGGGAGGAAGGACAAATTCCCAGAGGGAGAGAGATGTGGACTCCCATTCTCCCTGGTTGCAGCAGGTGGGTGAAGGAAGCAGGCCTCAGTCCCCCAGCAGAGGCGAGACAGGAGCCTACTTCAGTCTATGGGCAGTTGGAGCTGTGTGGTCCTTCAGTCAATATATGCATTATTATTTATTTATTAAGAGCTTATCATATGCCAAGAACTTTGCTAAGTGCTGAGGATGCAAATACAAGCAGAAAGAAAGACAATTCCTTACTTCAAAGTGCTTACATGCAAATGGAGGAAAGGAAGGGACCCAGCAACATGGCAGAGAAAGCCTGGACAGTCAGGAGTGTAGCCTGGAAAGGAAAGAAGGTTGACTTGGGTGTCCTCCTTAAAATGGAGTTTCTGGGAAGGACCAGAGGGAGAGGCCCCCAAGGTGGGCCAATCTTTCTATATGGCCCTCCATACATTCCTCAGTCATCCCGTATCTGTATATAACTTTTCCAGATCTGGCCCTGCCAGCATTCAATCAGCATTCACATCATTAGAAGCTTAGTATGCACATCCAGGGAGAAGATAGAGTGCCAGGCCTTAGAGTCAGGAGTTCAAATGTGATCTCAGACACTGACTAGCTGTGTGATCCTGGGCAAGTCACTTCACCCTGTTTGCCTCAGTTTCCTTATCTGTCAAATGAGATGGAGAAGGAAACAGCAAATCTCTCCAGTATCTTTGCCAAGAAAACCCCAAATGGGGTCACAGAGAGTCAGACGTGACTTAAACAACTGAAAACAACATACAGATCCAAACTGGCAACGGGCCCACTGTCCTCTGCCCCACTTAACCAACATCTAGATCAGGGGTGGGGAACCTATGGCCTTGAGGCCACATGTGGCTCCTTGACTGATTCCAAGTTTTACAGAACAAATCCCCTTAAAAAAAGGATTTGTTCTGTGAAGTTTAGATTCAGTCAAAGGGCCTCCCTTGAGGACCTAAAGGGGATCTGTTCTGTTAAGTCTGGATTCAGTCCAAGGGCTGCCCTTGAGGACCTAGAGGGCCACATGTGGCATCGAGGCCACAGATTCCCCATCCCTGATCTAGAGTACTGTGTTCTGTCCCAGGGACCACAATTTTTGGAAAAACGGTTATAAACTAGAGTGTTTGAAGAGGAGGGAAAGCAGGATGGGCAAGGTCCTCAAGATCACGCCATAAGAACTGAGAACATTTAGCTAAGAGAAGACTCAGAGTCATGACAGCTGCCCTCACATATCTGACAAGCTGTCACTTGGAAGAAGGATCAGACTTTCTACCTGACCCCGAGGGCAGAACTGGGAGTGATGGCAGGGGGAAATTACCAAATAATCAGAGATGCCCCAAAGTGGGCATATTGGAATTTGAGTGGGAAGAGGCCAAAGTGAAATCTCCTGTACATCATATCCAGTTGGGTTTGTTATCTCTGCTTAGAGGCCACCAAGGAGGGGGTGCCCACCGCCTCTTGAGGCTGCCCATGTTGGGAGGGTTCTCATTTCCAGGAAGTTTTTCCTGGATTCCAACCTAAATCAGCTTCATCGTAGCTTAACCCCACTGCCCCTAGTTCGGCCCTCTGGGGTAGGTAGAACAAAGCTAATGTATAGTCCACAGCACAGACCTGCAAAGAACTGAACACAGCTCTCATGGCTCCTCAACCCCCCAAGTCTTAGCTTCTCCAGAATAAACATCTTTATTTCACTTGGTTGAGTTACCTACACTGGGAAGGTTAGCCATGAAGAGTGGCCCAGGCAGAACGATTCCCAGGGACCATCCATTAAGGTTCTAGGAGCTGCATCTGTCTGCCTTGGCTGGGATGGGCCCCTCTATCTCCTCCGAACCTTAGGAAATGGTCTTAGAGACTTCCATGGTTGAAAAAATCCTTCCCCTCCTCTCTGCCCAGTGGCCAGCCATCAGAACATAGGGAGGCCCTTTCATCCTCCACACTGGTCTGCTTTAGATACCAGAGTCCTTCATGGGATTGGTCTCAAAGCCTTTCTAGCTCAGAAAGCCCTGACAGAGCCACAGGAAGCCCTGTGGCCTTCATTTGGCACCCATGGAATGACGGAATGCCTCCGTCTATGGGGGCTTAGTGGGAACCAGAGGAGGAGTGGGAGGAGCAGGGAGGGAAGGCTTCCTAGAGACCTCACTTGGAACAGGGAAAGGCATCCCAAGTAGGGAGATCAGTCTAACCAATGTCCAAGAGATCAGAATGAATTTGGGATGAAGATTCCAGATCTGGATCTGGGAGGGACCCATTTTACAGAGGAGAAAGTTGAAACCCAGGGAGGAGAAGTGACTTGCCCAAGGTTCACATGAGCCCATAGGCTCATAGCTCTAGAGCTGGGAGGGACCTCAGAGACCATTGAGCTCAACCTCCTCATTTTATAGAAGGGGAAACTGAGGCCCAAGGAGGGGGAGTGGTTTGCCCAAGGTCAGACATAGGCTTATAGCTTTAGATCTGGGAGGGACCTCAGAGTCCAACCTCTTCATTTTACAGAGGAGGAAACTGAGGCCCAGGGAGGGAAAGTGTCTGAAGGAGGATTTGAATCCAGGTCTTTTGTCTCCAAATCCTCTAAGCCACATTGGTGACAGGGGACTTGAGGAACCTAGCGTGCCTGGGTCCCAGAAGAAGGTGGAATGAAGCCTTTTCCAGACTTAGCTGAGCACAGAAAAAGCCAATGGTTTAGTCCCTGAGCATTTCCGCATCTGTGTCAGGAACTGTGCTCAGGGCTGAGGCCATAAAGATGCAAACCAAACTATCCCTGCCCTTAGGGGCTAATATTCTATGGGGATGGGGTTGGGATGGGGTAACATGTAGCTTAAGCATCACAAAATACATCCAAGCAAAATGCAAAGCGATTTTGGAAAGGGGAAGAGGAGAAAGGAGGGGAGGGGGCCAGAGCATCAGGAAAGGTTTCAGCTGCCATAATTAGGGTAAAGCCTGAGGGCAGCAGGCCTGCCCAGGCTCTCCTCCCTATCCCTTAGCAGTTTTTGGAACCCCAAATCTGTGATATGTCAGAGCTGGGGCTGCTGACAGCCTGGCTCTGGGGAGTTTTAACTGCTTCCCCTCTGGCTCCACGGAGGCTGGACCCAAGCTTAGCTCAGCAATGTCAAGCAAGGGCAAGGGTCTGTGAGTGTATGTTTTATGTATGTGTGGTATGTGAGTATACATGTGAATGCATTCTGTGGGATTGTATCCATATATACAATAATGCATATGTGTGTGTGGTTGTGGTGGCAAAAACTCTGGTATTTTCTGCCTGTGTGACATTGGGCAAGTTGCTTCCCCTCCGTAGGCCTCAGTTTCCGCTTTTGTAAAATAAGGAGATTCAACTAGCTGGCCTCTGAAATCCTTAAATCTAGGGCCCTATATATCACCTTGGACAGGTCATATCACTTCCCTAGGCTTCAGTTTCCTCATTTATAAAATGAGAGGAATGGATGAGATGGCCTTTAAAATCCCTTCCAGCTCTAAATTCTTGAGACCTTGGACAAATCACTTTCCTGGGCCTGAGTTTTCTCCTCTGTAAAATGAGGGGGTTGTACTAGATTCATTTTATAGAACAGGAAATGGAGGTCCAGCAAGTTGAGGTGACTTGCTTAATGGTCACAAACATCAGTCAATTGACCAATTTACTGAGCACCTGCTATGAACCAGGGACCGTGCTTGGTGCTGGGGATATGGAGACATTAAATGAAACAGTCTTTGCTCTCAAAGGGCTTATGTTCTGTATAGGGAGATGGAGCTGTACTCCCATCTCTTGACTACAAGTAACTACTGTGCCTACCGTGTTTCCCCAATAATAAGACACTGTCTTATTATTTTTTTGGGACAGAAAAACACCAGAGGGCTTATTTTCAGGGGAGGGCTTATTTTAATGAACATTGACAGCAATTTTAATAAACAGGTAAATGTGAACAAAAAAATGTACCTTTATTCAATAAGCAAATCACTGGGGAAGAACAGGATGATGCACTCACTGCTGCAGCTCTGATTGGATGCAGCTCGGAGGGCGGCGTTTCATCCCGTGGGGGGGGGGCGGTGCATACAGAGGGTACCGTAATGTAGCGTGTAGTGCAGGGGATCACCTTCACTACAGTAGCAATCTCAATAGGGCTTATTTTCGGGGGAGGGCTTATTTTAGAGGAATCTTACACAGTAAGGGGAGGGCTTATTTTCGGGATAGGTCTTATTATCGGGGAAACACGGTACTATGGGCTGCTAGGTGGTGCTTCAGTGGATAGTGTGCTGGGCCGAGAGTCAGGAAGACTCACTCTTCCTGAGTTCAAATGTGGCCTCAGACACTTCCTAACAGTGTGACCCTGGGCTAGTCACTTCACCCTGTTTGCCTCAGTTTCCTCTTCTGTAAATGAGCTGGAGAAGGAAATGGCAAACTGCTCCAGTGCCTTTGCCAAGAAAATCCCAAGTGGGGTCGCAAAGAATTGGACATGACTGAATTGATTAAACAACAACAAACTCTCCCTATTATACCGTGGCATTCTACATTAGCATCAGAATCACATGGGTTTGATCTTGGTGGAATCTCTCCCAAATAATATCTCTTGAGTCCTTATACTCTTATACCCTATTTCTCTCTGGAAATCTAGTTCAAATATTGTTTGTGTCTAGGCCTCCACAGGTGTGGGTATATGGGTTTCCAACTGCTATGCAAGTACTCAGGGTAACAGTGTATACATGGATTATAGGGTAGACTTTATTTCACTCCAGGGAAAATGCAGAAAAAAATTAAAATTCAGACAGCAAACAAGCTGTAAATGATACAATTCTCCTCACTTTCCAGTAAGCCCCACCCCAGAGTCCCCTCATTGCACTCATAGGACCAATCTGTGGTTTGGACACCCCTTAGAAGGAAAACCAATTTGGTGTCTCCAAAGAGGCAGCCCCAGTGAAGTCCATTTTCTTGCCAGGACACACACATATGGGCCTGCAGCCTCATGGCACGATGCTAAGGGCTTGGATTGCCCCTGGAGGGAAAATATATTTGAGTTTGTTAGAAAGGCAATCACCTCATTGTGCTGTCTGAAAAGCTCACAGTAATAGTAGAGGGGAAAGTTGAGGTAACTTTGGACCCTTGTGGTGGGTTTTGGTCCCTTGCTGCTCCTCCAACTCCTCAGTCACGTGCCATTCCTTTTTAATTTCCCAAGATCCTATTGCTACCCAGGAACTCCTCCCTTGTCTCACTAGGAGGCTGGTTTCCAAGATCCTTTTCTCTCCAAGAGGCTGGCATTCCCCTTCTCTCAAGAGAGATCTCTTGAGGGTTCCTTGAACTCTTGAACTTGGGGTTGCAAGAGATGCAGCTCTAAGGTGGGTCCTGCCCAGAACCTCCCCTTTGCCCCAACCTGCCCCCTGGGCCCTTTATTAATGGTCAACTTTCTCAATGGTCTCTGGGAGGCCGGACCTCAGAACTCTCCAGGAGGGAGAAACCAGCTCCCTTGTCCAGTAGCTTGAGGCAGAGAAACTCTGGGGCCACTTACTGGCCTGTTTGTTACACCCTGGTGGTGAGAGGCCAGGGGTTGCAAAATGACTCTGGCCCAAAGCAACTATTTGTGGTGCAAGGAGGTTGCACGCATGGTCTGGGAATCCATGCTGTCCTCCTTCTGCATGCTCCCGCCCCAGGTTGCAGGCCTAGCTCTTAGAATATCTCTGAAAAAGGAGAAAGACTGATTCAGCAACTGCCCTCAATTATTCAATCCTTTTAGAGGCCAGTCACAAAAATGTGGCAAAGAAACCAATTCATTCCAAATGGATACATTCAAGAATGGGGCAAATGGGCACAGTCACATATTTCACCAAGAGGAAGGTGGTTCAAGGGAAAGGGCATTGATTCTGAAGTCTGAGGCCCTGGGGTCAAATCCTACTTCTGCAACTTACTACAACGTGAGAAGCTCTAGGCCTAGGAGCCTAGGAGTGAGTGATCTACCTGTTCTCGAAACCCCCTAGGCCTTGGTTTCTCCTACTGTCACAGGAGGGGGTCTGGCTTTAAAGCCTCTGAAGGCCTTGTCACTTTTAATTTTAGGATCCTGCTAGTGATTTCACACTTGTTTATTCAACTCTAGGCTAAAGTTTCCTCTATAGTCACTGTTAGGGCATGGATTCTAAGCCTAGGAGCCTGTGAGTGATCTTTTAGAGGTTCCTTCAGTTGTCTAGGCTTCATTTCCCTCTATTGTGAAGGAAAGGCTTGGAGTCTAATGCCTCTGAGGGCCTTGTCAGGTCTAGGCCAAGTAACCTGAAGCTGACCTCACAAATGTCCCTTAAACTCACTGGTCCTCAGTTTCCTCTACAGTCACAGGAGGGGCTAAGACTCTAGTGCCTCTGAAGGCCTTATCAGTTTTAGACCCAGGACCCTGTTAGTGATCTTAAACTCAGTCCCTTTAGTTCTCTGAGCCTCAGTTTCCCCTATAGTCATATGGGGGGCTGTAATGGAAATGCAGATTTAAAGATCTTCCCTGCCCCTAGGCTAACGTGCACCTGGAGCCTGGTGTGGAAGGCTTGTTTTTCAGTAGATACTTTTTGATTGGCCAGTGGGTCAATAAGGTTGTTACATTCTCTGAGCCAGGAGAAGGCTATATAAGCCCTGATGTGTAGCTTTGTTTTGGGACTCACTTTGAGAAGTATTCTGTGATTTGATCTGAATTCTGGGAAGCCGTTGTTGAGAGTCCCCCGGCTTTGAAAAACCCAGAATGTGGAAACCCAGATGTTGACTGGGTATGGATGTAATGGTTGGGCAGTTTGGAAATCTGTCTACTTGATGTTTCTGTCTTGATAATTATGCCTGTATACTTTGAGATTCAGGGTGCTGACCTTTTCTCCTGAATAAGGTAAACGATATATGTCTGACTGATTAAAGTAAGCTTGTTACCCCGTTTTGAGTTGCTTTCCTTTAGCAAAGCAGATCCAAGAACCTGTGGTAGCTGCAAACCCTGAGGACGCTTGGGGTGCTTGCTGCTACAGGGGCTTGGACTCTAACACCTCTGAAGGCCTTATCAGTTTTAGACCTAGAACCCTGTTAGTGATCTTAAAATGGTCCCTTAGTTCTCTAAGCCTCAGTTTCCCCTAAAATCCAAGGATGGAGTTGGCCTCTTAAGAGTCTGATGGCATTGTCAGCTTTATGCCAAGGAGCCTGTGGGTGACCTTATATGAGCAATTGATGTTTTTCCAATTAGTTAGATCTGACTTAATTTGTGTGAAGTGTTTTGTAGTTGTGATCATGTAGGTCCTCAGTTTGTTTTGGCAGGTAGATTCCCAAATATTTTATAATGACTACAGAAACATTAAATGGGATTTCTCTTTCTATCTCTTGCTGTTGAATTTCATTAGAAATATACAGGAATGCCGAGCATTTATGTGGGTTTATTTTATATGCCGCAACTTTGCCACATTTATTTATTGTCTCAAGTAGTTTTTTACTTGATTCTCTAAGTATATCATCATATCATCTAAAAGAGTGATAGCTTGGTCTCTTCTTTGCCTAATTTGATTCCTTTGATTTCTTTTTCTTCTCTAATTGCTACTGCTAACATTTCTAGTACCAGATTGAATAAGAGGGGTGATAGTGGACACCCTTGTTTCACCCCTGATCTTATGGGAAATGCTTCTAGCTTCTCCCCATTACATATAATACTTGCTGGTGGCTTTAAATAGATGCTACCTATTATTTTAAGGAAGGCTCCATTTATTCCTATACTTTCTAGTGTTTTTAATAGGAATGGATGTTGTATTTTGTCCAAAGCCTTTTCTGCATCTATTGAGATAATCATGTGGTTTCTGCTAGTTTTATTGTTGATATGATCAATTACACTGATGGTTTTCCTAATATTAAACCATCCTTGCATTCTTGGAATAAATCCTACCTTATCAAAGTGTATTATTCTTGTGATAAGTTTCTGTAGTCTTTCTGCTAATATTTTATTTAAAAGTTTTGCATCTATATTCATGAGGGAAATTGGTCTATAATTTTCTTTCTCTGTTTTATCTCTTCCTGATTTAGGTATCAGTACCATATTTGTGTCATAAAAAGAATTTGGGAGGACTCCTTCTTCACTAATTTTCCCAAATAGTTTGTAGAGTATTGGAATCAATTGTTCTTTAAATGTTTGATAGAATTCACTAGTGAATCCATCTGGCCCTGGAGATTTTTTCCTAGGGAGTTCACTGATGGCTTGTTTGATTTCTTTTTCTGAGATGGGGTTATTTAAGCAATTTACTTCCTCTCAATTAATCTGTGAAACTTATATTTTTGTAAATATTCATCCATTACTCTAAGATTGTCAAATTTATATGCATACAATTGGGCAAAATAATTCCTAATTATTGTTTTGATTTCCTCTTCATTGGAGGTAGATTCACCATTTTCATTTTTGATACTCATAATTTGGTTTTCTTCTTTCTTTTTCTTTTGTCATATTGACTAAGGGTCTATCAATTTTATTGTTTTTTTTCATAAAACCAGCTCTTAGTTTTATTTATTAATTCAATAGGTTTCTTAATTTCAATTTTATTAATCTCTCCTTTAGTTTTTAGTATTTCTAATTTAGTATTTAATTGGAGATTTTCAATTTGTTTTTCCCCCTAACTTTTTCAATTGCATGCCCAATTCATTGACCTCCCTTTTCTCTAATTTATTCATGTATGCACTCAGGGATATAAAACTTCCCCTAAGAACTGCCTTTGCTGCATCTCACAAATTTTGGAATGTTGTCTCATTATTGTCATTCTCTTGAATGAAGTTACTGATTGTTTCTATAATTTCTTGTTTGACCCACTCATTCTTTAAGATTAAATTGTTTAATTTCCAATTAGTTTTTAGTCTATCTTTCCATGGCCTTTTATTGAATATGATTTTTATTATTGCATCATGATTTGAGAAGGATGCATTTAATATTTCTGTCTTTCTGCACTGAATTGTGAGGTTTTTATGCCGTAGTACATGGTCACTTTTTGAGTATGTGCCATGAACCGCTGAGAAGAAAGTATATTCCTTTTTATCCCAGTTTTCTCCAGACATCTATCATATGTAGCCTGTCTAAAATTCTATTTGCCTCCTTAACTTCTTTCTTGTTTATTTTGAGGTTAGATTTATCAAGTTCAGAGAGGGGGAGATTAAGGTCCCCCACTAGTATAGTTTTGCTATCTATTTCTTCCTCTAATTCCCTTAATTTCTTCTCTAGGAATTTGGACACTATACTACTTTGTGCATATAGGTTAAACAATGATATTACTTCATTTTCGATAGTGCCTTTTAGCAGGATATGGTTTCCTTCCTTATCTCTTTTAATTAGATCTATTTTTGCTTTTGCTTTATCTGAGATAAGAATTGCTACCCCTGCTTTTTTTTACTTTAGCTGAGGCATAATATATTCTACGCCAGCTTTTTACCTTTACCCTGTGGGTATCCCTTTGTTTCAAATATGTTTCTTGTAGACAGCATATTGTAGGATTATGGTTTTTAATCCATTCTGCTATCCTCCTCTGTTTTATGGAAGAGTTCATCCCATTCACATTCACAGTAATGATTAATATCTGTCTCTTTCCCTCCATCCTATTCCCTCCCCTGCTTATGTTTTTGTTTCTTCCTTCTCCTTTCCCCTCCTCAAGGGTTTTCCTTTTGACCACCACCTCCCTCAGTGTTCCCTTCTGGTGACCCCCCCCCTTTACCTACCCTCTCCCCTTACTACTATTTCCCTCTCCTTTTTATCCCCCCTCACCCTCCTACTGCCTATAGGACACAATAGATTTTTCATACTTATCAGAGTATGTTATTCCCCCTTTGACCCCAAACCAATGAGAGTAAATTTCATGCAGTGCTCCTCTCCCTCCCTCCTTTTCTTCTATTTAATGAGTTTTCATGTCTTTTCATGTTAGAATCTTAGACTTAACTGATTATGTTGTTCCCTCTGAACCAGAACCAGTGAAAATAATGTTCAAATGATGTTCCTCTCCCTCTTTCCTTCCCCTCTAGTATAGAGTGTTTTTATGCCTCTTCTTATGGCATGATTTACCTTTTTCTGTCTTATCCTTTCCTTTTATCCCTTTGCAGTCCCTTTGACCCCCTCAATAATTTTTTTATCATCAGATTAGTTCATTTATACCCACACCTTCTATCTATGTATAACCCTGTTAAAGGTCATGATAATCATATAAATTTCGATATTAACAGTTATCAGCTTCTCATATAGGGATGTGAATATTTTGCTCTTATTGCATCCCAAGTTATGTGCATGTGTGCATGAGTGTGCATGTGTGCATGTATGTATGTGTGAGTGTGTGTTTTCCTTGTTTACCTTTTTATGTCTTTCTTGAGTCTTGTAATTGGAGATCAGATTTTCCATTGAGCTCTGGCTTTTTCATCAGGAAAATCTAGAAGTCCCTTATTTCATTAAAGGACCATCTCCTTGCCTGAAAGATTATGCTCAGTTTTGCTGGGTAGTTAATCATTGGTTGCAGTACTAGCTCTTTTGCCTTACAAAATATCAAATTCCAATCCCTCTGATCTTTTAATGTAGAAGCTGCTAGGTCCTGCGTAATCCTGACTCTAGTTCCATGATATTTGGATTGTTTCTTTTTGGCTACTTGCAATATTTTCTCCTTAATCTTGTAATTATGGAATTTGGCTACTATATTTCTTGGAGTTTTCAATTTGGGATCTCTTTCAGGAGGAGACTGGTGAATTCTTTCGATAACTATTTCACCTTCTGATTCTAGGACTTCAGGACAGTTTTCTTTGACAACCTTTTGGAGGATGTTGTCCAGGCTGTTTTTTCATCATGGCTTTCTGGTGGACCAATCATTCTTAAGTTATCTCTCCTGGATCTGTTCTCCAGGTTAGTTGTTTTTCCAGTGAGATATTTTACACCGTCTTCCAATTTTTCAATCTTTATGTTTTGTTTGATTGACTCTTGGTGCATCATAGAGACCTGAGCTTCGATTTGACTGATTCTAATTTTTAGTGAATTATTTTCTTCAGTTAGTTTTTGAAAGTCCTTTTTTAGGGAGGTATTTTCTCCAATTAGTTCACTAATTTTACTTTTTAAGGATTTGTTTTCTTCAGTGAGACTTTTTTCCAATTTGGTCACTGTAGATTTAAATTTATCTTCTAACTTCCTAATTTGGCCTTTAAAATCTTTCTTGAGCTCCTCCAAGAATGCTTCTTGGGCTTGAGACCAGTTCATATTTCCTTCTGTGGTGTCAGGTGTGGACACAGAGTCCATGGTGTTTCCTGAAAGTGATTCTTCTCATTCAGAATAATAGGATTCTTTTGTCTTTGGTCTTGGCTTTGCAAGTTGCTTCCAGCCCATTGTAATTGGCCTATTTCCTGTCCTTTAAAGTGTATTCCTACTCTTGGAGTATAGAGGGCTCTGTCTGACCCAAGCTTCTCAGGCTGGTTGCTAGATGCCTGGTTGTTGGCTTTGTGTGCTGTAGCCTCTGGGTGTCTAGATTGAGGCCAACTCCAGGATTATCAGTGTTTCCCATGAGTTTCCCTGAGGCTCACAGAGTAATCTGTGGTGGAGGGGTGGTCTGGCTGCTTCGGATTTCTGCCTCTATGCCCCTGGGCTACAGGTCAGGAAGACTTTTGCTGGTTAGGTGAGGTGGGGCTTGCTGGGACCCATCCCACTCTTCTCTTCAGAACCCTTACTGCCTCAGTTATACCCTTTCTCCATCACTCTTAAGCCTGAGGCTATTTCTGCTATTTCAGGTTTTACTCTGGGTGGGACATTTATCTCTGCGTTTTCTTGGTCAGGGAGGGGGAATCGAAGCAGCCAGAGTTTACTTTGCCATCCTGGCCCCTGGAAAATCAGGCAGGTGATTGTTTAAACTTCCAGGTTGTGGGCCGATCGCCCCAGAAGCTGCTATCTCTGATGGAGGTCCTGAGCTTTCTCTTACCCAGCTCCAATGGATCCTCCTGTCCCGTGGTGAGATGCTGGTGAGATGGCTGCGAATCGCCCTTGGTGAGTCTAGCCCACCCCCCCTTGCTCCGTGCAACCCCTGCCCTGACTACACCACTTTCCTGTGCTGGATTCTACCATGCTCTGTCTCCCAGTGGATTCTGACACTCCAAAATCCATTCAGATTCACTTTTTAAAGTTTTGTGAAGAGATTCACTGAGGAGCTTAGAAAAGTTACTGCTTCTGTTCTGCCATCTTGGCTCAACCCCAGGGAGAGGTCTTAGAACAGAGAACATCAGAGCTGAAAAGGATCCTAGAATAGAGAATGTCAGAGCAGGAAGAAATCTTAGAACAGAGAACCTCGGAGTTTTAATGATCCAGATGAGAGAATGTCAGAGGAGGGAGAGATCTTTGAACAGAGAACTTCTGAACTGGAAAGGGCCCTAGTACAGAGAATGTCAGAGTAGGAAGAGGTCTTAGAACAGAGCAATCTGCACTGGGAAGGATCCTAGGACAGTGAATGTCAGAGTAGGAAGTGATCATAGAACAGAGAACATCAGAGCTGGAAAAGATTCTGGAAGTCAGATTATCAGAGCAGGGAAGGATCTTAGAACAAGGAACATCAAAGCTGGAAAGGATCCAAGAAGAGAGAATGTCAGAGCAGGGAGAGACCATAGAACAGAGGACATCAGAGCTGGAAGGGATCATAGAACAGAGGATGTCAGAGCAGGGAGAGGACTTGGAAGAGAGAACTTCAGAGCTGGAAAGGACAGTAGAACAGAGAATATGAGATCAGAGAGAGATCTTAGAACAGAGAATATAAGAGCTGGAAAGGATCCTAGAACAGAGAATGTCAGAGCAGGGAGAGATCTTAGAACAGAGAATATCTGAGCTGGAAAGGATCCTATAGCAGAGGATGCCAGAAGAAGGAGATAACTTTGAGGAGAACATCAGAGCTAGAAAGCACCCTAGAATAGAGAGTGTCAGAGCAGTGAGAGTTCTTGGAACAGAGAACATCAGGGTTGGAAAAGATCTTAAAACACAGACTGTCAGATCAGGCAGAGATCTTAGAACAAATATCATTAGAGCAGGAAAGGATCCTAGAACAGAGAATGTGAGAGCAGGGAGAAACTTAGAACAGAGAACATCAGACATATAAAGGATCCTCAAACAGAGTATCTTGGAGTAGGGAGATATCTTATAACTGAGAAGGTCTGAGCAGGAAAGGACCCTGGAACAAAGAATGGCGAGCAATGATAGATCTTAGAACAGAGAACATCAGAGGTAGGAAGTACCTTAGAACACAGGATATCAGAGCAGGGAGAGATCTTAGACAGGAGAATACCAGAGCTGGTAAGTGACCCAAAACAGAGAATGACAGGGCAGGGAGAGATCTTAGAATGGAGAACATAAGAACTGGAAAGGATCCCACAACAGAGAATGTCAGAAGAAGGAGATATCTTTAAGGAGAACATCAGAGCTGGAAAGCACCCTAGAAGAGAGAATGTTAGAGCAGTGAGAGATCTTGGCACAGAGAACATCAGAGCTAGGAAGTATTTTAGAACACAGAATGTCAGGGCAGGGAGGATTCTTAGAATAGAGAACATCAGAGTTGGAAAGGATCCTAGAAGAGACTATGTCAGAGGAGGGAGAGATCTTAGAAAAGATAACACCAGAGCTCGAAAGGACCCTTTGAAAGAGAATGTCAGGACGGGGATAGATTTTAGAACTGAGAACATCGGAGCAGGAAAGGACCCTGGAACAGACAATGTCAGAGCAGTGAGAGATCTTAGCACAGAGAACATCAGAGGAAGGAAGTATCTTGGAACACAGAGTAACAGAGCAGGGAAAGATCTTAGAACAGACATCATCAGAGCTGGAAAAGATCCTGGAACTTGGATTATCAGAGCAGGGAAAGATCTTAGAACAGACATCATCAGAGCTGGAAAAGATCCAAGAAGAGAGAATGTCATAGCACAGAGAGATTTTAGAATAGAGAACGTCAGAGCTGGAAGGGACCCTAGACCAGAGAATGTCAGAACAGGGATAGATCTTTGAACAAAGAACATCAGAGTTGGAAAGGATCCTAGAACACAGAATATCAGAGGAAGGAGAGACCTTAGAACAGAGAACATTAGAGCTGGAAAGGACACTAGAACAGAGAATGTGAGATAAGAGAGAGATCTGAGAAGAGAGAATATCAGAGCTGGAAAGGATCCTAGAACAGAGAATGTCAGAGAAGGGAGAGATCTTATAACAGAACATCAGAGATGTAAAGTATACTCAAGCAAAGAAGGTCAGATCAGGGACATATCTTAGAACAGAGAGTGTCTGAGCAGGAAAGGATCCTAGAACAGTGAATATCAGAGCTCTAAAAGATCCTGGAACAGGGAATGTCAGAGCAGGGAGAGATTTTAGAAGAGATAACATCTGAACTGTAAAGGATCTAAGAAGCAAGAATGTCAGAACACAGAGAGATCTTAGAATAGAGAAAACCATAGATGTAAAGGATCCTAGAACAGACAATGTAAGAGCAGGGAGACATCTTAGAACAGAGACCATCAGAGCTGGAAAGTATCCTACAACACAGAATGCCAAAAGAAGGAGATACCTTTGAGGGGAAAATCAGAGCTGGAAAGCACCCTAGAAGAGAGAATATCAGAGCAGTGAGAGATCTTGGAACAGAGAACATCAGAGCTAGGAAGTAATAATATCAGAGCAGGGAGAGTTCTTAGAACAGAGATCATCAGAGCTTGAAAAGATCCTATAACAGAGAATGTCAGAGCAGGGAGAGGTCTTAGAACACTGAACATTAGAGATGTAAAGGATCCTAGAATAGAGAATATCAGAGTAGCGAGAGATCTAAGAACATAACACATCTGAACTGGAATGTACCCTAGAACAGAGAATGTCATAGCAGGTAGAGATTTTTGCACAGAGAACATCACATCTTTAAAGGACACTAGAACAGAGAATATCAGATCAGAAAGAGATATTAGAACAGAGAACATCAGAGATGTAAAGAATCCTCAAACAGAGAATGTCAGAGCAGGGAGATATCTTAGAACAGAGAATATTAGAGCTGGAAAGGATCCTAGAACAGAGAATATAATAGCAGGGATCAATCTTAGACAAGATAATATCAGAGCTAGTAAATACCATCAAACAGAGAATGACAGTGCAGGAAGAGATCTTAGAACATGGAACATCAGAGCTGAAAAGAATCCCAGAAGAGAGAATGTCAAAGGTGGGAGAGATGCTAGAACAGAGAACTTCAGACCTGGAAAGCACCATAGAACAGAACATATCAGAGGAGGGAGAGATCTTAGAACAGAGAACATCAAAGCTGGAAAGGATCCTAGAATAGAGAATGTAAAAGCAGGGAGATATCTTAGAACAGAGAACATCAGACCTGGAAAGGATCCTAGAATAGAGAGTGTCAGAGCATGGAGATATCTTAGAACAGAGCACGTTGGAGTTGGAAAGGATCCCAAGAATAGAGAATGTCAGAGCAGTGATTGATCTTAGACCAGAGAATATCAGAGCTAGCAAGTACCCTGGAACAAAAATGAGAGAGCAGGGAGAGATCTTACAAAAGAGAACATCAGAGCTGGAAAGGATCTTAGAACAGAGAATGTTAGAGCAGGGAGAGATCTTAGAACAGAGAACCCCTGAGGCAGAAAGGATGCTAGAACAGAGAATGTCAGAACAGGGAGAGATCTTAGAACAGAGAACATTAGAGCTAGAAATTAGCCTAGAACAGACAATGTCCAATCAGGGAGAAATCTTAGAACAGAGGACATCTGAGCTGGAAAGGACTCTAGAAGCGTGGATATCAGAGCAGCGAGAGATCTTAGAACAGAGAACGTCAGAGGTGGAAAGGATCCTAGAATAGAGGATGTAAGAACAGGGAGAGATCTTAGAACAGAGAACATAAGACCTGGAAAGTATCCTAGAATAGCGACTATCAGAGCAGGGAGAGATCTTAGAATAGAGAACATCTGAGCTGGAAAGAATCCTAGAACAGAGAATGTCAGAAGAAGGAGATATCTTTGAGGGGAACATCAGAGCTGCAAAGCACCCTAGAAGAGAGAATGTCAGAGCAGGGAGAGATCTTGGAACAGAGAACATTAAAGCTGGAAAGGATCCTGGAACAGACAATATAAGAGCAAGGATCTATCTTAGACCAGGGAATATCAGAGATAGTAAGTACCCTCCACCAGAGCATGACATTACAGGGAGGGATCTTAGAACAGAGAACATCAGAGATGGAAGGGATCCTAGAACAGAGAATGTGAGAGCAGGGAGAGATCTTAGAACAGAGAACATTGGAGTTGGAAAGGGTCCTAGAATAGAGAATGTCAGAGCAGGGATTGATCTTAGTCCAGAGAATATCAGAGCTAGCAAGTACCCTAGAACAGTAATGAGAGAGCAGGGACAGATCTCACAAAAGAGAACATCAGAATGAGTAAAGATCTTAGAACAAAGAATGTTATAGCAGGGAGAGATCTTAGAACAGGGAACATCTGAGCCAGAAAGGACCCTAGAATAGAGAATGTCCGAGCAGGGAGAGATCTTAGAACAGAGAATGTCAAAGCTGGAAAGAACTCTAGAACATAGAATGTCAGAGCAGGGAGAGATCTTAGAACAGAGAACATCTGAGCTAGAAAGGTCCCTAGAAGTTAGGATATCAGAGCAGGGAGAGACCTTAAAACAGAGAACATCTGAGCTGGAATAGACCCTAGAATACAGAATGTTAGTGGAAGGAGAGGTCTTAGAATTGAGAACATCTGAGCTGGAAATGGCCCTGTAACAGAGAATGCCATAGCAGGTAGAGACCTTAGAACAGAGAACATCACATATAGAAATGACTCTAGAACAAAGAATGTCAGAGCAGGGAAAGACCTTAGAACAGAAAGCATCTGAGCTCTAAATGGCTCTAGTTGTCCAACCTAGTCCAGAAATTTGGTACATAGTAGAGCAAACATGTGGTGGGGGTTGTTTATGTGTCTCCACTGGGCTCTATGAGTGGGATCTGGGTACATGTATATATGACACTATAAGGGGGTGGATAGATCCAGATTGATCATGCCTATCTTTTCAGTCCCTGGGAGCATTTGACAATGACTCTTGTAAACCCCCTGGGGAAGTAGGTGACACTTCCTGTGAGGGAGGGCAACTCCATGCTCCAGTTGGTGCTAAAGCACAATATGAACTTCCCTGGCTTTTGGTAGCCAGGACTCTGGGCATCAATGTTGACCTGCCCACCTCAGGCCTTCCCTCATCCCCTTCCCCCAAAACAAACAAATGAAGGGCAAGTGACTCCACAGCCATATCAAAGGCAGCTAGACCATAGTCCTTGAGTTTGGGGTGGGAGGCATTGGGGTGGGGAAGAGGGAATCCTGGGGTCTTCATGACCTGTTATCTCTATATAATTGGAAAGTTGGATACAGCAACCCCCAAGGTCCAGAATTCAGGAGGAAATGGCCGCCATATCCTGCCCCATTCAGATCACATTGGGAAAACCTGATGGACATCTCCTCATCTGTAAAACAAAGGGGCTGTATTTCATAACCTCTAAGCTGTCTTGAAATTTAGAATTCCATGACCTTCCTGTATTCATTTCTGGTGCTACCATCTAGTCAAGACATTCACATACTGTAGCTACAACCACACTGGCATCCCCAGAATGGCTGCTAGCACAGATCCTTAAATCTGCTTTATTAGGAAAGCTAGCTGTTTATGGGGTTAACATTCTTTTTAAATTACACTTACTAGTTCAGGGGCAAAGTCAGCACTCTGAACTTCAGAGAAAATACAAACAGAGAAAATGCAAGTGAAGAGATAAAGACCAACAGACAGGGCTCTGACTGCCTGAATCAACTATACACTTTACATACATCTCTGGATTGAGAGAACCTTTACATCTGAGTAGGCAGGGAGCTCTGAATATGCGGTCACTCAGAATCTTAACCAGGGAAGAACAAGAACCTTCTCATAAGCAAGCTCTCAAAGCAAAATAGCAACTCAGAGTATTTATACACTTCTCAGAGCCAGAAGGCATCACAACCTTTTGTAATATAATGCCAAGGAAAGGCAACTTCCCAAGGTTCAGAATACCAGCATAGGTGCTCTCCATTTTATTCAGTGACAAACCAAGAACAGAGAAGGTCAAAACATGACATCATTCAAAATACAGCATTTACTAAGTGTGATTAAATAATCTCCAAGTACTACCCCACCCCAGGACCTTCCATTCATTCAATCAATTACAAAGTCCCTCTTCTAAATACTACTCCACCCCTAGGCTATACCTTCATTTAGTCCACCACAAAGTCCCTCTTCTCAAATGGAGATTAGTTTCCAAACATAAGTAAAGTACATTCATTTGCTCAACCATGGAACACAAAAAGGTCAAAAGTTCCCCACCCCTGGATCACAATTGAATCTACCCCAGAGTTACATCAAGTTTAAGCACAGCACTTAATACCCAAATGGAGGTCTTTTCTTCATCTTGACAAGAGGCAAGTTCTCAGCAATCTTAGCTCCTGGGGAGACAAGGCTTAGCAAGGCCACAAGATACATTGCCAGTCCCTTCATCAATCCATCCTCTGTCTGTAGGACAGTCCTAGAACCCCAGAAAACATTAGCAAAACCCTCTCCCAGGATTTCTGTAAACATACAAC
>NW_027186316.1:1106435-1106509 GCF_028583685.1 Petaurus breviceps papuanus
TCTGAACCAACAGAAAGGTTCCCAGACCCCTGCAACAACAGCACTGTCCTTCACCAGTGGACAGTATTCACTCT
>NW_027186316.1:1106519-1180350 GCF_028583685.1 Petaurus breviceps papuanus
CCCTGCAACAACAGCACTGTCCTTCACCAGTGGACAGTATTCACTCTCTGTCTGCAGAACAGTCTCAGGGCTTCTTAGCCAACAGCCAGGTTCCAGGACTTCTTCAACAGGACTGTCTTTCACCAGTGGACAAATCTGGCAAAACAACATCAAAACAGACAGACAAAGTACCAGCAAAACAGCCATGTCTCCTCAGTCCTTGGCAGCTCCGGGGGCAGGTCTCAAAAGTCCACGGCAATTCAAAGTGGCCTTCAGCAATCCTTTCAGGCTCTCTCTTTGCCTCCACGAGGTGCTACTTCCAAAAAGTTCTTCTGCCTCTCTCTTGTCTCTCCAAATCTACGTCACCAGCTCCTCCCAGTTTGTGTCTCTCTTTTCAAGTCAACAAGTCCATCCCACAGGTGGGATTAACAAGCTCTGGGTTTTAATACAATCAATTTGAAAACCAAGCCAATACAGGGGAATCTTTAATTGCCATTACTATCACACCCTTGTGACTCAGTGCCTAATTAGAAATTAACCAAAGGTGTGAAAGCCTTTCTACAAGCAAGCTTCGCCTAACAAGCTTCCCTTAATGAGCTCCAAAGTGATGCCTATTAATGGGCGGGGAAGATCTTATATCCTATTAACATTACACATACCATGGCCTATTCCAAGGCAGAGGATGGCAGAAGGCTTTGAGTCCAATCCATATGAGGGAGCTGGGAAGGTTTAGTTTGAAGAAGAGAAATCTGAGGGGTCAAAGGGGGTGGAGAGACACGAGAGATGTCTTTAATTATTTGAAGGGATGTTATAGGGAAGAGGGACTTGACTTCTGCCTGACTCCAGGAGGCTCACCTAGCACCAGTGGGTAGAAGGCTGAGTTAGGCACAAGGTCAAAGTAAAATGGACAGCCTCGAGAGCACATGATGTCCTTATTGGTGTCTCTCTTTGGGGTTATCACTCATCGGGCATGTTACAAAGGAGATGTCATGATGTTCATGTTGGTTGGATTTGAGGGCCTCTGAGATCCCTTATAACTCAGAGATTTTGTGTTCTTTTGGCTCTAGGACCAAAAGAACTGAGAGGAGCCCAGCTAGGTCCTAGCTCTAATGCCTTATTCTGTTCTGTTTTATTTGGTTGCTTTCCAGGTGTGCAGACAGTGATAGCAGTTTAGCGAGTCCAGTGGATAGAGAGCTTGGAGGTCTTGGAGCTAGGAAGACCTGGTTCAAATCCTAGTTCTGACATGTACTGACTGTGTGATCCTTGGCAGTGCCCCAGGCAACTCTAAGACTATACGTTTTTTTTGTTTTGTTTTTGCTTTTTGGAGGGCAATTGGGGTTAAGTGACTGGCCCAAGGTCACATGGCTAGTTTTTTTGTGTTAAGTGTCTGAGGTCAGATTTGAACTCAGGTCCTCCTGACTCCAGGGCTGGTGCTCTATTCACTGCACCACCTAGACTCCCCTTCCAAGACTATAAGTTGCAGAAAAGGTGCACTGGTAGTAGCCATAGCACTGAACTCAGATTCTGGGGACCTTAGCTCAAACCCCACCTCTGCCACTTAGCAGCTATGTGACCTTGGGCAAGTCACAGCCTCAGTTTCCCGGGTTCTAAAATGAATATGATAGTATTACTTGCACTAAATTACTTCCAGGATATTTGTGAGGAGTGCTTTGTAAATCTTAAAAATTCTAAAGAATTGGGAATTCTGATTATCATTACTTAGCTGGCATCTTTTCTTCCTCTGTTATCCAGGCACAGAGACGGGAAAGCTGGAGGTATATTCAGAGTGTAGAGAGAATTCCAGTTTGGACAGAGCATAGAATTCATGGAATAGAGAAATAGGAGATGAGAGTGGACTTTTAGAGAGAGTCTTCAGTGTCAGGCAAAGGAATTCATATTATGGGCAATGGGAAGCTAGTAAGGTCTTTAAAGTAAAGATCATAAGGGACTTCAGAGGATGGCTAGTCAGAACTTCTCATTCTATAGAATTTTTTTCTCTGACCTGGAAGCTATAGATTCGGGCAATGATGTTTTTCAAAGTTTCCATTTTGGGTTTTCTTTCAGGAGGTGACTTATGGAGTCTTCCCTCTGGTTGTAAGAGATCGGGGCAGTTTTCATTCATGATAAATTAACATATCCTATCTAGGCTTGATTGTTGCTGTTTCTATCATGACTTTCAGGTAGTCCAGTGATTCTTACATCATATCTCCTGGATCTGTTTTTCCAGGCTCTACCAAACTGCCATATTGATATTCTGCACGTCACTACCTTATTCAAGAAACTTCAGTGGCTCACCATAGCCAAGCTCTTCCCACCTGACTCCAGTCTTACCCCTCTAGGCTGATTACCCATAACTCCCATTCACACACTCAATGCTCCCTTGTTTTTCCATTTGTGAATGGGCCTAGAATGCTCTCTCCTCACCTCTGCCTCTTGAAAGGCCTCATACCCTCCAAGCCTTAGCTAAGAACCACCTCTTTGAGCGTTTTCCTTTCCTAGTTCTCTCAGTTGCTAGTGACCCCTCCTTCTCATTACTCCATCTGTGTATATACAACCTTACTTTTAAAATTTGTGAATGTATTTTCTCCCTAGTGGAGGGGTTGGGAGCCTGTGGCCTCAAGGCTACATGTGGCCCTCTGACTGAATTTCCCTAACTCTAAATCCCTAAGAATTGGTTCTGTAAAATTTGGATTCAGTCAAAGTTTGAGGACCTACAAGGACACATGTGGCCTCAAGGCTGCAGGTTCCCCACCCCTGCCCTAGTAGAATGTAAATTACTCAAGGACAGAGATAGCCACACTTCTGTCTGTCTGTCTGTCTGTCTGTCT
The DNA here is from genome assembly GCF_028583685.1 of Petaurus breviceps papuanus. Taxonomy (NCBI): domain Eukaryota; kingdom Metazoa; phylum Chordata; class Mammalia; order Diprotodontia; family Petauridae; genus Petaurus; species Petaurus breviceps. The sequence continues at coordinate 1,109,327 of NW_027186316.1, forward strand.
GTCTGTCTGTCTATCTATCTATCTATCTATCTATCTATCTATCTATCTATCTATCTATCTATCTATATCTCCCCTTTGCTTAGCACAGGGTATGGCATAGAGCAGATACTTAAAAATAAAGGATTGTTTATTGATGGGGGCTGTTCTAGGGTCAAAGTGGAGTGAGAGGAATAAGGGGGTCATGTTAGGGACACCCATGCTGTGGGGATGCCCCTAGGCCTGCCCAGGGCTACTCTGTCTCTCCTATCTACTCCCCAAATCGCTTTAAGGGGAAGAAAACTTAAGGAGCTGACCAGACAAATAATTTTATTGGTTTTGGGAAGTCTCAGAAGAGGAAGCACTTTCTAATAATGTAAGTCATCAACTTCTTTGGAACTTAGACTCATAGAAATTTGACCAGGACACTGAGAGATTAAGTCACTTTCCCAGGGTCACCCAGACATCATGTCAGAGGCTGGAACAGCAAACTTCTGCTTTTGAGGTCACATCTCTAAGCACTATATTATGTCTCACTGCAGCATAATGGAGAAAAGGGCCTCAGAACAAGGGATGTCCAAGTGGGGAGGGGCTTTAGAACAGGGATTGTCAGAGCTAGGAGGGGGGCCTTAGAACAGAGAAGGTCAGAGCTGAAAGAATATAGAATGTCTTAGAATAGAGATTGGAAGCCTTATTATAACACAGTTATGACAAAGCTGGGAGGGTTCTCATATCATGGAATGTAAGAGCAGGGAGGGATCTCAGAACAGAGAATGTCCCAGCAATGAAGGATCTTAGAACATAGAATTTTCAAGCTTGGGAGGGCTCTTAGAGCATAGAATTTCTGAGGGGGCAGGACCCTTAGAATATGGAATGTCAGAGTTTAGAGGGACCTTAGAGCTTGATCATTTTTTTTTTTGCTTTTTGGAGGGGAGGGGCAGGGCAATTGGGGTTAAGTGACTTGCCCAAGGTCACACGGCTAGTTTTGTGTTAAGTGTCTGAGCCCAGATTTGAACTCAGGTCCTCCTGACTCCAGGGCCAGTGCTCTATTCACTGTGCCACCTAGCCGCCCTGAGAGACCCATTTCTTACCCGGGACTGGGTGCTTGTTCTGGCACAGTGGACAAGGTAAATGCTAGGCCACAGTGAAGTGGCAAGAAGGAGAAAAATATGGCTCTCCATGTGGCCTCTGCATCCTTCTCTCCTCTAGCCATGTGAAAAATTTTAAAATATTAATAAATAATCATTATCCTTAGAATTTGTTGTATGCTTTCCCAAAGCATTGAGATGCACAACAAACCAAGGGTTTTTATTCCCATTTTATAGAGGAAGAAACTGAGGCCCAGAGAAAGGAATATTCTCCACCAAGGTCACAGTTGAGGAGCAGCAGACTAAGAACCAAATGTTTTCTACTACAACATAGTTTTCTTCAAGCTCTAGTGGGGGAAAGTTGACAAGGCAGGTTTCAGCCTGAGCAATGGAAAAGTGTCCAACTGAGTGAAATGGGCTGCCTTGGGAGGTAATGAGTTCCCTGTTACTGGTGGTCTTCAAGGAGTGATGTTGTAAAGAGACCTAGACCAGATGTCCTGTGAGGTTCCTTCCAACAGTGAAATTGTGGGATACTTTGCAGAAAGGGCTGGCCTAGAAACAGGTAGTGGCATCTAGGGGTATTCTCCCCAAAGTTTGGAGAGCAGTACAGTTAGTGAAGGAGGACAATGAGAAGGATGGAGTCACAATAAAAGGTTGGGGGTCTCTACTCCTCTGAATCTTTGGGTGAGAGAACACAAACCAAAAATCTTGGGAGCTTTTAGGTAGAGCTCCTCAATTCTTAGAGGAACCTCAAAATTTCGAGCTGTCTAAAAATAGATTGGGCTTCTTAAGGGGGAAGGTGTTCCCCATCACTCAAAGTCTTTCATCAGAAATTGGATGATAACTGATGGGGCCTATTATTGTCACAAGCTCCTCCTGCCTGGGCCTCCTCCCCAACACCAACTTCACCTGGCATGTTGGGTCCCAGAAGGTAACTGACTCCTCCTTCCTTTAGGGTCTAGGGGTAACCCTGAGGGGCTGGGCTTTCTAGGACTGGCACTCCTGCCAGTGTATTCCCTATTCTCAACCAACCAGTTGTACTCTATTAGCTTTTCTGAAAGTAGTCTCCTGAAAAGCTATAGCAAGCAAGGGAGTGATAAAAACTGCATTATAAATGTAGTTATAAAAAAAAACCCATTACCCACAAGAGCCTTATACATGCAAAGTCCCTGGCAGAATGGGCTTAAGCTTAAGGTATGATAGTAATGAGGCACCTACATGTGACTTAGGTGTGCTTTTCAAGTCCTGGCCTTGGAAGCCCTTCTCTCCCTTTATGGAGTCCTTATGAAGTTTCTCTTAGGTAGAGTTCACAAGCCCATCAATTTTCTTGTTTAACATTCACCTCTTTTCTTCTCTTACACTGGCACCCACTCCCCTGGTGCAGGCCCTTATCACCACACATCTGGGTTATTGCAACAACTGCTAGTAGTTCTGCCACAAACATTCTTCCTACAGTATGGGTCCATGTCACCCCACAATAAACTCCAATGACTCCCTATCATCTCCAGGATCAAATAGAAAAGTCCTTTATAACTTGCCCTTGTTACTTTTCCAGTCTTCTTACACTTCCCTCCCTGCCATGTACACTTCAGTCCAATGACACTGGTCTCCTCAAACAAGACACTCTATCTCATGACTGTGTATTTTCAGTAGCTGTCCCCCATGGCTTTTGGAGCATGCTCCTTTCTCATCTCTGCTTCCTGGCTTCCCTGGCTTACTTAGAGATTCATCGAATCTTTCCAATTCCCTCTTAATGACAGTGTGACCTCTGAGGTTGCCTCCAATTTACCCTACACAGAGCTTGTACGAACAAATCAACAAAGATTTATTAAGTGCTGTTTATGTGCCAGGCATGGTGCTAAGCACTAGGAATACAAAGAAAGTAAAAAAGCCAGTCCTTGTCCTCTAGGAGCTCACACTCGAATAAGGGAGACAGAATTCAAGCAACAATGTACAAACAAGAAATACTCAGGATAAATTGGAGATATCGTTTTCCCGTCCACATCATGACTTTTCTCAATGAGGTTCTGACATATCACAGGTCAGCATAAGAAATTAAATGGGAATTTTGGGGGAGTTTTGCAGAAGCAACAGATGAAACATGAACGCCAGCAGATGAGACAGAAAAAGTTTAGAAACTCAGAAATACATAAAATATATGTATAGTACTGTAAACACCCCACAAAAGAAAAAAGACAAAATTCAGACTTCTTCTCTGGTATGAAGGGAGGGTCAAAAAATCATATGCAGATTTTCCAGATGAGGGGGGCACCACGGCCCTGATCCCCATGATGTGGAAGGGATAAGTGTAATCTCAAGGGCAGGGCACCATCATTCAGGGAGTTTGAGAAAGGATTCTTGCAGAAGATGGGAATTTAGGTAAGATTTGAGGGGAACCAGAGAAGCCAGGAATCAGAAGTGAGGAGTGAGGGCATTCCAGGACTGGAAGACAGCCAATTCAAATATACAGATTCCAAACTCATTGTCTTTTCTCCCAAACACCCCTCCTCCTCCTAATTTCCCTATTACTCTAGAGGGAAACACCATTCCATCTTCCCAGTCTCCCAGGCTCCCAATTGAAGCATCATCCTCAATTCCTCAGTCTTCCTAAGCCCCTATATCCATTCAGTTGTCAAGCCTTGCCGATTTTATGGTTTTTTTGCCCAGAATCTTTTATCTATCCCCTCTTCTCTCCTTTGACACTGCCACCACCACTTGCAGCCCTCATCACCTCATGTTCAGACTATTGAAATAGCCAGCTAGTTGGTCTTCCTGCCTCAGGTCTCTCTCCTCATTACACTCCACCACACAGTCAAAGTGATCTTCCTAAAAGTTCTGTTCTTACCAGTCACCCCCCTACTCAATAACATCTAGTGGCTCCCTATCACTTCCAGGGTCAAATATAAAATCCTTTGTTTGACTTTTAAAGCCCTTCTTAACCTGACTCTTGAGCTTAAGGTTGTCTACAGTATATCCAGTTGGAGATACCCAACAAGCATAGATATGATAATGGAATACATGGGAGATAATGACATTGTCAAGTGAAATAGCATATAAATGATAAAAGAAGAGGTTCTTGTGAGATACCCATGATTAACAGGTGGAAGGTGGATATGCATACTTGTTTGCATGTTTTCTATATCATTAGACTGTAAGCTCTTTGAGATCAGGGACTATTTGAAACTATCTTTGTATTGTCAATGGTTAAAATAGTGCCTGGCACATATTCAGTTATTTTTCAATTATGTCTGACTCTTTATGACCCCATTTGGGGTTTTCTTGGCCCAGATACTGGAGTGGTTTGCCATTTCCTTCTTTAGATCATTTAACAGATGAGGAAACTGAGGCAAACAGGGTGAAGTGACTTGCCCAGTGTCATATAGCTATTAAGTATCTGAGGCCAGATTAGAACTCATGAAGATGAGCCTTTTTAACTCTAGGCTGGGCAATCTATGCACTGAAGCACCTTGATGTCCATGCCTGGCACATAGTAAACACTTAAATGTTTATTAATTCACTGATAACTGACAACAACAGATGTTCTATTCAACTCAGAAGTTGTGAGCCTGGGAAGATGGCTTTTCCCACTCTACTATTTCATCTTGGATTTTGTTATCATTATATAGAAATGTATTTCACTTTTGAGGGTTTATTTTATAGCCTACACTTTGTCAAAGCTATTCATTGTCTCGATTAGGATCTTGGCTGATTCCCCAAAATTTTCCAAGTAAGCCATTATTAGCAAATAGGGATCGTTTTATCTCCTTTTCCCATCTTTATGATTTTCTCTTATCTTATTGTTATCGCTGGCATTTCCAGAACTATGGCAAATAATAGTGGATAGAGTGAGCATCCTTGCTTTACTCCTAGATGTATTGGAAAAAGCTCTAGTGTATCTCCCTTACATCTTATTATTGCTTTTGGTTTTATTTTTTTTTCATTTTTCAAATGCTTTATTAACTTCTGATTTACATCATTTGTTTCCGCCAGATTTTGAGTTACAATTTTCTCCTCGTTTTTCCCCTACCCACCGCCCCAAAATAGCAGTTCCACAGGATATCCCCTCCTCCAATCTGCTCTCTCCCATATCTTCTCCCATACCCCCTTTGACTTTTCCAGTGGATCTCTATGCCCCAGTGCCTGTATATCTTATTTCCCAATTACATGTGAAATAGTATTAATAGTAGTATATAATATATATTTTAAACTTTTGATTTTAAAACTTTCAATTCCAGATTCATTCCCTTCCTCCCTTGTCACCCACCCTTACTGGGAAGATAAGCAGTTCAGTACAGGTTGTGCATGTGTAGCTAATGCAAAATATTACCATAGTAGATACATTGTAAAATATTGACTATATTTCCCTCCCTACTATACCACCCACCTCCCACTTGTTCTATTCTCTACTTTGATCCTGTTCCTTTTCAAAAGTGGGTACTTCCAACTTCCCTCCCCCCCCAGCCTGCCCTCCCTTCCATCATAACCCCTCTCATTCCACTCCCCCCTACTCTGCTGAAGGATGAGATACCCTATTTAGTGTGTATTTCATTCCCTCCTGTAGCAGCAAGCACCCCAAGCATCCTCAGGGTTTGCCGCCAATACAGGTTCTTGGATCTGCTTTGATAAAGGAAAGCAACTCAAAATAGGTTAACAAGCTTACTTTAATCAGTCAGACCATATATCGTTTACCTTGTTCAGGGCAAAAAGGTCAGCACCCCAAACTTCAAAGTATACAGGCAGAATTATCAAGACAGAAACAGATCAAGTAGACAGCTTTCCAAACTGTCCAGCCATTACATCCATACCCAATCAACATCTGGGTTTTTCAAAGCCGGGGGACTCTCAACAATGGCTTCCCAGAATTCAAATCAAATCACAGAACACTTCTCAAAGTGAGTCCCAAAACAAAACTACACATCAGGGCTTATATAGCCTTCTCCTGGCTCAGAGAATGTACCAACCTTATTGACTCACTGGCCAATCAAGAAGTATCTACTGAAAAACAAGCCTCCCTCCCCAGGCTTCAGGTGCATTTTAGCCTAGGGGCAGGGAAGATCTTCCAAATTTGCATTTGCATTACACCTCCCCAAGCAAAATTCAATGAGAATAAGGTTGACCCATTCCCCTTTGCCTTCCTATTCTTCCCCTCCATTTAATCATTTTTCGTTGCCTCTTCTATATAACATAGTTTATCCCACTCTGTCTCTCCCCATCTCCTCTCATTATATTCCTCTCTCACCTCTTAATTTCACCTTTTAAGTATCATCCCTTCCTATTAAATTGGTCCTGTGCCCTCTATCTATGTATACCTGTAAACATATATATATATATATATATATATACACATTCACATATGTGTTCATATGCTCATATACCTTCCGATATAGACATATATATTTCTATTCCCTTCAACTATTTTCATACTGAGAAAAGTTTCATCAGTTACAATGATCATTTTTCCATGTAGGAATGTTAATAGTTCAACTTTGATAAGTTCCTTATGATTTCTTTTCCCTGTTTACCTTCTCATGCTTCTCTTGCTTCTTGTATCTGAATGTCAAATTTTCTATTCAACTCTGGTTTTTCCATTAAGAATGCTTGAAAGTCCTCTATTCCACTGAATGACCTTGTTTTCCCCTGAAAGATGATACTCAGTTTTTCTGGGTAGGTGATTCTTGGTTTTAATCCCAACTCCTTTGCCCTCCAGAATATCCTATTCCAAGCCCTTCGATCCCTCAGTGTAGAAGCTGCCAGATCCTGAGTTATCCTGATTGTGTTTCCACAATATTCAAATTGCTTCTTCCTGGCTGCTTGTAATATTCTCTCCTTGATCTGGGAATTCCGGAACCTGGCTATAATATTTCCAGGAGTTTTCTTTTTGGGATCTTTTCCAGGAGGTGATCAGTAGATTCTTTCAACCTCTGTTTTGCCTTCTGGTTCTAAAACATCAGGGCAGTTTTACTTGAGAATTTCTTGGAGGATGATTTTTAGGTTCTTTTTTTGATCATGGCTTTCAGGTAGTCCAATAATTTTTAAATTACCTCTATTGGATCTATTTTCCAGGTCAGTGGTTTTTCCCATGAGATATTTCACATTGCCTTCTATTCTTTCATTTGTTTGGATCTGTTTAACAGCATCTTGATTTCTCATAAAGTCATTAGCTTCCATTTGCTCCAATCTAATTCTGAAGGAATGATTCTCCCCAGTGAGCTTTTGAGATTCTTTTTCTGTCTGGCAAATTCAGCTTTTTAAGGCATTCTTCTCCTCATTTACTTTTTGAGCCTCTTGCCATTTGAGTTAGTCTATTTTTTAAGGTGTTATTTTCCTCAGTCAGGCTGTTGACTCTCATAATTTTCTTGCATCATTCTCCTTTCTCTTCCCAATTTTCCTCCACTTCTCTTATCTGCTTTTTTTTTTTTTTAGCAATTGAGGTTAAGTAGCTTGCTCAAGGTTACATGGCCAGGTGTTTCTGGGTGAATGCTAAGTGTCTGAGCCCAGATTCGATCCCAGGTCATCCTGACTCTGGGGTCAGTGCTCTTACTCGCTGTGCTACCTGGCTGCCCCTATCTTATCTGCTTCTTAAGGTCTTCCTTAAGAAGACTTCACTGTCTTCCTCCTGTTCCACGCTTTGATCCTTTTTTCCCCCCAAATAGGAGTCTAATGTTGGATTGCTTTACTTCCTTTGCCTGCTCATTTTGCCACTCAATTACTTGACTTTTGGGCTTTTTGCTTCAGTAGGACTCTGCCACCAGATAGAGGAACTTCATTCTAAATGCTGGGGTTTTCTCAGCTGCCAGAGGTATTAGTTGGGTGCCCTCCCTGAAGCCTCCACATGCTCTGGCAAGCTGGTCACACACCCCAGGACCTCCACCCTAGACTGCAATCCAGATCAAGCAGGTTAAAGCAAGAGCGATTATCCCTCAGACTGGTCGCTTGGTCCCCCTACACTCTGCAGGCCAGGAGCTCAAGCTGCCACGTGGAAAGGGTTGTGCCTCAGCAACTTCTTGCCCCGGGGGCAAAAGCCAACACACTCCCAACTACTGTGTCTCAAAGTCCTCACTGCACTGACCTCTCACTTTGTCCTTAGCATCTATGTGTTGATAATTCTGGACAGCCACAGCTGCTGGTGATCTAGAGTCCCTCCAGCCGGTGGCTGGTCAGGCCTGCCCTGTGGCTAAAACCTCCCCAGAGTGCTGTGCTGGCTGCTCCCTGCCAGCCTGCTGGGCTGTCCTCAGCAGGAGGTTAGCTTCTTTGTGTAATTTTGTGGGTTTTGTCACTCCAAAGTTTGTTCAGATTCCCCTTTTACATGGATTGGAGGTGGTGGGAGCCAGAGCTGTGTGGAGGTCCTGTTTCTACATCCTTGCTTTTTAGATAAATAATTTTTATGATATTAAAATAATCCTCTATGCTTATACTTTGTAGAGATTTTTTTTTAGTTTTTTTTATAGCATAAATTAGGGTTGCATTTTGTCAAAAACTTTGCATCTTTTGAGATAAACATGTGACTTGGGCTATTTTGGTTTTTAATATGTTATGTTGACTGGTTTCCTAATGTTGAGCCATAATGAATGATTTCTTGGATAAATTACTATAGTCTGTCTGACAGGATTTTATTTTAAAAATTTTAATCAATATTATTTAATTATATTGGTCTACTGTTCTGTCTTTTATCCTTCTCTGGCTTAAGTATTAGGACTATATTTGTCTTACAAAAGGATTCTGGTAAGGTGGTTCCTTTCTCAGGTTATGGAAATAATTTGTGTATTATGGATGTGTAATTGTTCCTTAAAAGTTTGATAGAATTCTTGGGATCAGGAGAATCACCACCTCTCCCCCCAGCTTTGGTATTTCCTTAACAGCTATTTCCTTTTCTGAAATTTGGTTACTTAAGATCTATACGGTTTGGATAATTTTTGAAGGTATTCCTCTATTTTTTTTTTTGTGTAACCGTGCATATTAGTTTGTGATTATTCTTATTATCTCTACCAATTTTGTTGTGATTTTGTTTTGCTCATTTGCTATTTCGTTGATTTGCTTTTCTACTCTCTTCTTTTTAATCACATTGGTTAAAAGTTTAGTGATTTTGTTAGTCTTAAAAATAGCTTTTAGGTTGATCATTTCTATGGTTTTTTATTTTCTTTATCTCTTTTTCTTCTAATTTTTAGTATCTCATCTTTGTGCTTATTTAAGGTTTATTTGTTGGTTTTTCTAATTTTTAAAATGAAAATTCAGTTCGTTAAACTTTTCTTTTTCTATTTTGTTAATGTATGTTTGTAGGGATATGATTTTCTCCCCTAAGCTTTACTTTAACTGCAATCCCAAAATTTGGGTATGTTGTTTCATCATGATAATTTTCTTTCTGAAAGTTATTATTTCTATAATTTATTCTTTTACTCTCGTTATTTGGGATTTCATTATTAAGTCTTAATTTGAGTCTGTGTCTTTTGTTTATGGTTGTTGAACTGATGACTATTTTTAATTGCATTATGGTCTGTAAAGGATCAATTTGCTATTTCTTTTTCTTTTATTTTACATTTTTCAATATCTCTGTGTCTTAGCACAAAGTCAATTTTGTAAAAGTTCCATGTGGTGCTAGGAAATATATATATAGTTTAGGAGATCCATTTAGAACACACCATAAATCCTTTCACTCTAGTTTCTCCAGAAATGTATTTAATTCTGTATTTTCCCTTTTGTTTATCTTCCTATTAGACTTATCTAAAACTGAGAGATGGTCAATGAAGTCTCCTGTCACTATTGCATCACTATGTCTTCTTATAGCTCAATTAATGTTTCCTTTATGAATTTAGATGTTAAGCCATTTGTGACATATGAGCTTAATATTGAAATTGGTTTTGCTGTCTATGGTTCCTTTCAAAATGTTATTTCCTTGTTTATCCCTTTTATGTTTTGAATGTTTCTTTTTGTTTTGTCTGAGAACATGGTTGCAATTACTGCTTTTTTTGATTCACCTGATGTAGAGTAAATTTTTTTCAGCCCATTATTTTTATTCTGTATTTGTTTTCATTTTTATTTTTGGTAAGCAAAAGATTGTGGGTTTTATTTTTTAAAACGATCTGTCACTCATTTCCATTTTATTGGATTATTTAATCCATTCACATTTAAAGTTATAAGAGTTAAGTTTATATTTTCCTCTATTTCCTCTATTCTGCTGCTTTTTATATTGAGATTCCCCCCTCCCTTCCTTCTGTGTCTCTTCAGTTTTTTTATTTAAAAATAATTTAGCTTTGTCTATTTTAAGACAATCCTATTCTTACTGGCTCTTTTCCTGCGTATTAGTTCCTTTTCATTTCTTGATTTTATCCAGTTATTTAATTATCCCTCTCTTTTTTTCGTTGTCTCTGTGCATCTTGTCTTGGAGATTGATATGTTTTACTTGCATAGAAACTATGTTTTTTTTGATGTTATTATTGTTTTTTGCTTCTCCTCTTCCAGATTGTCCTTCACTTCTGTGTATTTTCATTCCCAATTGGTTGTCCTGTATTTTGTTTCTTTGGCAAGATTTGTCACCTTGGATTCAAATTTGCTGATTTTAGTTGGCTATCTAGGGTTTTCTAAGTAAAACAGCATTGTCATCTGTAGAAAGTGATCATTCTATTTCCTTGTTGTTGCCTATGCTTACTCCTTCAAATTTTTTGTCTCATGGCTCTAATTTACAGTACAATATTGAATAGAAATTGTAATAATGAACTTTCTTGCTTTATCCTTGATGTTACTAGAAAAACTTGTCATTCAACAACATCACTGTATTTCCGTAATGTTGGATCTTAGTTTAGATAGATACTACTTATCATATTCTGGGAAGTTCCATTTATTTTTATGATTTTGAGTGTATTTTGTACAAAGATTTTTCTTCATCTATTGAGATAATCATGTGATTTTGATTGTTTTTGTTATTAATATGATCTGTTTATTAAATTATGTTTATTATGTTTGTAGTTACCTTACGTTAAATCAACATTGCATTCCTGATATATCTCCTAACTGGTTGTACTATAATTATAGACACAGAGATACAAGGGACTTCAGAGGCTCATGGAGGTTAAATTGAGTTGTTCAAGGTCACACAAGTAAGCAGAGCCTGGATTTGAACCCAGGTCCTTTGCCTCCAAATCAAGTCCATAATGTATTAGAGGCTGGATGATCATGCATTGAAGGTATCATAGAGGTAGCTCTAGGTTGGGCTTGTCTTCTATGATTCTTTCCAACTCTGAGATTTTGTAGTCCTTCTAAGCTTTCTCCTCCCTGTTTCCCCAGGTAATAACCATCCCCACTTCTTGTTGGAAAGGATGGGGGTAAGGATGAGGAAGCTCCTCCCAGTTTCTTCCCTCAGCTCTTATACTCACACCCCTCGAGACCCATAACCCCCAAAACTGCCCCAACATTTCCTCCCTCATGACCCCTTGTCTTTCCTTCTTCTACCTGGTCAGCCTAGCCTCACCGCATGTCACTCATAGAGATGCTAGTGCCTGGGAAGAGAAACAAAGCAGGTTTCATATGCCTTAGCCAACAATATCAAGATGAGCATGTGAAAGGACTAATATATAATCAGGTTGGAAATGTGGCTTAGAGCTAAGGTTTTTTTTAGTTCAATGTTATTTTATTCTCAAGTCTGTATTCTCTCTCTCCTATTCTCTCCTTTCATTGAGAAGCAAGAAAAAGAAACTGTTACAAACTCATTTAGTCACATTGGCCACATCCAAAAACAAATGCCTTAATCTGCCCTCTGAGACTATTACTTCTCTATCTGCATGTGGGCAACAGTTTCATCATGAGTCCCCTAGAATCATGGTTGGTCATTGTGTTGATCAGAGTTCCTAGGTCTTTCAAAGATGTTTGTCTTTACGATATTGTTATCACTCTGCATCAGTTCATATAAGTCTTCCCAGGCTTCTCAGAAACCATCCCCTTCATTATTTCTTGTAGCACACAAGAATTTGGAGTCAAGTTGTGAAGTGTTTTGAGTGCCTAATAGAGGAGTTTGTATTTGATCCTGGAGAGTCATTGGGATTACTGAGCAGGGGTATGTCATATGGTCAGAGCTAGGCTTTGCGAAAATAATTTTAGATTGGAGGATAGGAAAGATTTGAGGATGTGACCAGAAAGCAATTGCAATGGCCACAGTGAGAAGAGATGAGGGCTTGAACTAAGTTGGACACTGTGTGAGTAGAAAGGGAAGAATTCCCCTTCCATGTTTCTGGCCCTCAGACCAGATACCATTTATGTCTTCATGGGAATGATTCTTCTAGAGGGGGAAGAGGGGCTTCCTCGCCCAGACTAGCCCCCCTCAGAACTCTGGCTACAGACAGAGGGGCACAAGGCGGATGTGGCCACTGACAATGTGCCTTGCTCATGCCTTCAAAATACATCTGGTTCACTGTATGAAGCTGCTGTATATGCTAGAAGCAAGCTGCCAGCATGATGGTGGTGGTGCAGAAGGTCTGGTGGGCTTTGAGGACTAGGTCAGGTGTTTGGAACCTGAGAAAGAGCCTGGACTTGAAAGCATAGATCTGGAGGAGAGTGTGCACACTGCTAGAGGTCATACCCCAAGGGCTGAGCAAGCCGTCACCCCTGCCTCCTCTACCAGCAACTGTGAGCTGTCTCCTTAGGGCTCACTTCTAGCCTCTTGGGTCCTAGATCTGATCAAGATGCAGATAGCTACAGGGGATTGGACAGGGAACTTGGAGTCAGGAAGCCCTAGTCCTGGTTCTCACCTTTGACACTTACTAGCTGTGTAACCTTGGGTAAGTCTCTTCTCCTCTCTTGGACTCAGTTTCTCTGCAAAATGAGGAGGTTGGAATAGCTGGCCTCTGAGGCCAGTTCTTCATATAGGATCTTGTCTGTGACCTTAGACCAGTCCCTTCCTTTCCATTGGTCTCAGTTTTTTCCTCTATATAATGAGGGGGTTGGACTCAATGGCCTCTAAGGCCTCTGCCAGACCCAGCCCTTGCTCTGAGAGGGTGTGGCTTGTACCAGACTGCTCTCTGCCCACTCATTAAGGAGTCCCAGGCATTACAATACGCCTTTCTTTTTAATGCCAGGAAATCCCGTTCATGTGGTCTGGAGGGATTTATTCTGGGAGAAGTCAAGTTTGGCATGTTATAGTGAAGGCTCACAGCCTCCTGGGGCAGTAAAATACCAGGGGCCTAATTTTCAAATACTTGGGGGTGGGTGGGTTGGGGAGAGGGGGCTGTGGAATTTACCAACCATGCTTTGGGTGGCAAATGCCGTGTCCCATTTCTGCTGCCCATGCATGTGTGTGGTCGTGCGTGTGCCTGGATGCATGTGTGCATGTGTGTGGATGAGTTTTTTGACCAGCCTCAGTCACAGAATCCTTCCCCTCAGTTGTGTCAGCAATGGGAATGGGGCTAGAGGTGCCAAGGCCGACCTCATCTGGAAAGAACTCCAAGCCCACCTTGTGGCTGGGGCAGCTGCCAGCTCTTGGCTTCTCCACCCACCCTGGAGCCTGCAGCTGAGACAGAGCTGTCTTTTTTTCCACTGTGGCTCCTGGGAGGTTGGATGCAATTCCTGGAAGAACCAGTTGCCCCCAGTTTCCTGACTGACCATGGAGAATCAGAGAGTGATATATCCTTGGAAATGTCAGCTCCTGGGGAAGGGCAGAGCCAGGAGGGAGCTTTGGACTCAGAATGTCAAAGAAGGGCCCTCAGGGCACAGAACACGTCTAGATAGGCCAGCTAGCATTTAGAAGACATTTTTAAATTTTACCAAGCACTTTAAAAATATGATTTCATTTGATTCTCACAACATCCCTGTGAAGTAGGTGCCATTATTATGTCCATTTTAAAGATGAGGAAACAGGTTAAGTGATTTGGCCAGGGACTCTCACTTAGTGAGGGTCTGAGGCAGGATTTGAACTCAGGCCTTCCTGACCAACACTTTATCTATTATGCCATCCGGCTGCCTCTGGGAGGGACCTTAAAGCAGAGAATATCAGAGTTTAGACATACCTTTACACTCAGAACATCCAGTTTAGGGGGCACCTTAGAACCTAGAACATCCGAGGTGAGAGGGACCTTTGAGATCATCTAATTCAATCGACACATGGGAAAATTGTAACCCAGTGGTGTGCCAACAGGGGCAGTATGGCATAGGGGTGGTCAGGACAAATTCTTAGGTCTTTCAAATTCTAGGTCAGTGATCTTTTTTTATACTGAACTCATTCTGAGAGGAGGCCAAAGAGTTGACAAGGCTGGCTAAGAATTTTGGTCAGCTCTTTGTGGCAATCACTTGAAAACCAGAGGTTGGTAAAATTCAGTTCAACAAACATTTATTAAACACCTCTTGTATGCAAGGTATCATACCTGGTCCTAGGGCTACAAAAACAAAATAACTCTTTCTCTCAAGGACCTTAATTTATACTGGGGGGAGGGAGTTGTAAGTAAGGGATTAGGGTTAGGGCTCATTCCAAAGTAATGCAAAATAATCCCAAGGAGTACCTACAGTTATCTCTTCCACATTGAGGTGGGGCACCCCCCCAATATGGAAAATTTCCCTAAATTTTTTGGTCCCCCTTGGTACCAGAGAAGAGGCCTGAATTATTATGGTATTAAAAAGTCAAATATGTTGATATTATACAATACTATACAAATATTTTATGCAATTCTGAGTTTCCAGACTTTTTCTGTGTCAACTACTGGCCTTAGCCCACTGTCTGTGACTTCCACAAAACTCCTCCCAAATTCCCATGTAATTTCTTATGCCAACCCCTGATCAGGAAAACCGAGATGGGGAAAGTCGTGATGTGAAAGGGAGAATTGTAGTAGTATTGATAACTGGGGGATCAAGAAAGGCCCCTGAACCATACTTGAAAGGATTCTACTGAGAAACCTCAGCAAGAAGCAGAAGTCTTGTGTGAAGACCAGTTAGAAGGCCCTTGGTCTGTAATGCATAATGCAAGAAGAGCTTTAAATTTCAGGCTAAAGAGTCTTGATTTTGTCCTAGAGACGATGGGAAAACATTGAAGCTTTTAGTAGGGGGGTGACATGGTCAGATCTGAGTCTTAACAATACCAATATGGCAGCTATGGGGAGGATGGACCGTGCCTTACGACAAAGACCAAAGAAACCCTAGAGAGTGGTGGGCCTCCCCCCCAGTCCACTCTGCCTGCAGGGCTCCTTTGCTGTTACCCCAAGTCTATCTAGCAAGGCAAAGAATTCACATCCTCCACTAGGTCTCATCTTGGTCCGTGAACTCCACCCACCTTTCCCCATGCAGTGCTTCACCCAGGCCAGACCAGCTGACCCTTTGAGAGTGATGTCAGGGTCCTGCCCCAAATTCTCTCCTCTGTCTAATAAGCTCCCTGCTCACCACATCTGCTTTCACTTTGTCTCATCCTTACTACTCCAACTTCCCCATTGAACTGTATGCAATAAAGAGTTGTAATTGCTAAAAAAATAATAGCTTTATTGAGTGGATATTTCTGGAATTGTAACAAGTCTTAAGCCAGAGGCATATTAGAAATATTTGTCTCAGTGTACTTTGTGGCAAAGCCCTGGAAAGAAGGTAAATGTCATCAATTGGGGAATGGCATATGAATCTCATGAATTAATATTATGTTGTAAGAAATGATGGAGATGGTTTCAGAAAACCTGGGAAGACTTGTATGAACTGATGCAGAGGAAAGTGGGCAGAGCCAGGAGAATGATTTCTAAAAATGGCCACAACCACAGCTGTGCATAGACATGGGTTGGGTGACTATGAACACATATGCCTACAATAGACACTAAAAGGAAAATGAACATGGAGCATTGAAAAAAAAGCCAATGGAATTTCAAAAGAAGATTTAAGAAAGCATATATCTTTCCTAATGGCAGAAGAGGTGGGGGGGCGGCTACTAGGACAGAACACAATGTACATTATTAGATAGAATCTCTGTGTTAGATGTTTTGCTTAATTGTTTTCCTTTGTCACAAAGGAGAGTCCAGTCTGGAGGAGAGCTTTGGAATGACTGATGAAAAGATTATTTTTATGATTTTTAAATTTATATATTTATTACTAAATATATTCATTATTGTTTTATTTTCCATAAAATTTATTTTATTTTTAAAAACAGATTTTTTATTGGTAACTTCGGTTTTTATATCACCTACATTTTCCCCTTATAAGATATCATTTTTTTAAAAGAGGACAAGAAAAAAATAATTCAGCAAAAACAATCAACACATTGAACAAATGTGATGTTATAGGCAATGCCTAAAGACCCCGCTTCTGCAAAACAGCAGAGGGAGGAGTCTTGTCACATTTCTTCTTGGGGCCAAGACTGTTCTTTCTAATTTTGCAACATTCCGTTTGAAATCTTTGAATTCTTTCCCTTTCTATTGTCAGAGAATGTGAGCTCCTTGGAGACAGGAACCATTCATTTGCCTTTCTTTTTATCCCTCACTCTCAGCACAGTAGCTGGAACATAGTAAGGACTTAATAAAGGCTTGGCAACTTGACTTGGCCAGTCATAGTATATGTTTCTTCCTTATTCCATTTGCTTCACTTTGAATCAGTTCATGTAACTCATATATACTTTTCTCTGCATTCAGTTGGAAGTGCACAGCAAGTGAGTGGTGATGAGGAGCTCACAAAGCTTAGGAGAGACTAGGGCTGTATCTTTAAATCTGGGAACCATCCGCATAAAGATGACCATTGAACTCATAGGAGATGATGAGAGAGAGGGAAGGAAGTAGAGAGAGGTGGGGAAGGAAAAGGGGGGGAGGAAGGGAGAGGGGAGGAAGAGAGTGTCATGTCATGCACAGAAGCTTTCCAGAAGAACTGCTACTGTGAACAGCTTTTAAGGTTCTGATTACTCAGTATAGTGATCATTTTATTTATTTCATAATAAATCAAAGCAAAACATCCACAGGAAATCAAGGTACAGCACTCACAATATTACAATTTATCACAGAAAATCACAATATAATATTCACAACATAGTCTCAAAGTAATATAGTCACTCTTAAGTTAACTCAATCAGTCACTTATCAGTAACAAGTCAAAGTACTCGGAAGTACAATCAGTCACTTATTCAGTAAAGTCTTACTAAGTATCATACACAAAATCATCCACCCCTTAGGTCACTAGTAAACTATAATTCCATAATTACTCAGTACCCAAGGAGAGGTCTTTTCTTCATCTTGCCTTGGGGCCTGTTCTCAGATTCCCTGGATCCTGTTCCATGGTCCCTGATTCTACCTGCGTTCAGTGGCAGACAGCTCCCAGTTCCTTGACCAGCTCTCTGGGGGGGTCCTGCTCCACACTGGTGTTCACAGGGTCTGGTCCATGTCAGCTCATTCACCATTTCTGCTCCAGGGAATTCAAGGCTTAACCAAGCCACAAACAAAGTCTTAGCATCCTGGTCATACTTCAGTCCCCTGGGCTCCTGGCTCTGGGCTCCTGGGCTCCTGGGCTCCTGGCTCCAGGCTCTGGGCTTCTGGGTTCCCGTCCAGAAGAAGCTCCACCACCACAAGTTTTCAGGACTCAGTTCTCCATTCTTCTGTAGCTGTTCTGCCACCAGATCTCAGTCTCAAGGAAATTCTGACTGTGCCTCTCTGGGGCTTTTCTTATATACACAGCATTAGCTACTTCTTTCAGCCAACCCCTTCCTGCTACTTCAGTTAACAGGAGACAGGAGTTCATACCTTCTGTTCCCCCAATCAGAGGCTTGATCAGTTACTGAGTGCTAAGTACCTGCTACTTGTGCCAACACAAAGGGATCTTCAAATTCAAAATTACATTACCATTACAGGGAGAGAGAGAGAGAGAGATGGAAGGAGGGAGAAGGAGAGAGGGGGAGGGAGAGAGAGAGGGAGAGGGAGAGAGAGAGAGAGAGAGAGAGAGAGAGAGAGAGAGAGAGAGAGAGAGAGAGAGAGAGAGAGAGAGAGAGAGAGAGAGAGAGAGAGAGAGAGAGAGAGAGAGAGAGAGAGACAGAAAGAGAGAGAGAGACAGAAAGACAGACAGAAAGACAGAGAGAGAAACAGAGACAGAGAGACAGAGACAGAGAGACAGAGAGAGAGACAAAGAGAGACAGAGAGAGACAGAGAGAGAGGGAGAGGGAGAGAGATAGAGGAGAGAGACAGAGAGAGGAGAGAGAGGGAGAGAGACAGAGAGAGAGACAGAGAGAGGAGAGAGGGAAACAGAGACAGAGAGAGGGAAAGAGACAGAGAGAGGGAGAGAGAGCGAGAGAGAGAGAAAGAGAGAGAGAGAGTGAAAGAGAGAGAGGGAGGGAGGGAGGGAGGGAGGGACAGAGATGTAGATTGGTAACACCCAAAGGTACTGGGCAGAAAGGAGACAAAGATTTTACAAAGGAAGTTAAATGGGAAAGAAGGGAAAAAAGGAAAGTGTCACGGAAGCCAAGGGAGGAGAGAGTACCTAGGAGCAGAAGGTGGCCAACGATATGAAAAGCTGGATAGTTAAGGATGAGGACCCAGAAAAGACATTGGTTCTAGCAATTAAGAAATGATTTGTGCCTACCATGGGCACTGTGTTAAGTGCTGGGGATACAAAGACAGATAAAAGAGAGTCCCTACCCTCAAGAAGCTCACACTCAAACGCTGGAGACAATAAGCAGGCACATATGTGCAATCAGTTAATGAGTAGAAAGAAGGCCCTGGCAGGAGGATGATGAGGAAAGGCTTTTCTTCCTGTAGGAGGCAGGATGTGAGCTGGGCCCAGAAGGAAGCCAGGAGGGGGAGGGGAGAAGCCAAGAGATGGAGTGTCTTCTTCATGGAGCAGCCAGGAGGCCCAGGTCACTGCATCAAAGACTATGTGGGGGAGAGGGAGAAGGTTTAAGAAGAATAGAAAGGTGGTGGTGGGGTTTGAAGGGCTTTGAATGCAAAAGCAAAGATTCTATATTTGATCACAGAGGCAATAGAGAGTGACTGACTGGAGTTTATTGAATGGGGGAATGACATGGTCAGACTTGCATTTTAGAAAAATCACTTAGGGGTGGGGAATCTGTGGCCTCGAGACCACATGTTGCCCTCTAGGTCCTCAAGGGCAGCCCTATGACTGAAACCAAACTTCATAGAACAAATTCCCTCTAGGTCCTCAAGGGTGACCCTTTGACTGAATATAATCTTCACACAACAAATCCCCTTAATAAAAGGATTTGATCTGTAAAACTTTGACTCAGTCAAAAGGCCCACCCAAGGGCCTAGAAGGCCTCACTTTCCCTACCCCACAGATGAATGGAGGATGGACCATACTGAGGAGAGACTAGAGGCAAGCAGACTAACCAGCAGCTACTATAATAATCTGGGTATGAGGGAGTGAGGGTCTGCACCAGCATAGTAGCAATGTCGAAGGAGAGAAAGGGACATCTAAGAGAGATGTGACAAAGATAAAATTTACAAGTTTTGGCAACAGATTGGAAGGGGGAAGGTGATGAGAGATACTGAGGAGTTGGGAGCCTAGGGACTGGGAGGATGGTGGTACCCTCAACAAATAAGGAAGTTAGTTCTTCCCAAGGTTTTTTTGGGAAAAAGATAATGAGTTCTGTTTTGAATGTGTTGAGTTTAAGAAGTCTAATGGGTTGTCCAGTTCAAGATGTCTAACAGGCAGTTGGTCAGCAGAGAGGAGATTTGAGAATAATCAGCATTGAAATAATCCATAGGGGATGATGAAATCACCAAGTGACATAGCATAGAGAGAGAAGAGAGCTGACAGCACCCTGGTGGACACTTATGGTGAATAGCCATGACCTGGATGAAGATCCACCAAGGAAGACTGAGAAGGAGTGGTCACACAAGGAGGAGGAGAACCAAGAAAGAGTGGTGTCCCAGAAACCTAGAGAGAAGAGACAAGCAAGAAGAAGAGGACTGCGTAGAGGTCAAGTAGGATGAGGATTGAGAAAAGGCCATTGGATTGGGTAATTAAGAGATTGTGAATAACTTCTGAGGGAGCACTTACAGTTGATTGATGAAGTCAGAAGCCAGACTGTACAATGAGAGGAAAATAAGGGATAACAAGGGAGGAGAGATGTGAAGTAATAGCTAGCAGGGATGGGTGGATCAAGTAAGTGTTTTTGAGGATAGAGAAGACATGAGCCAGTAGATGGGGAGAGATTGAAAATTAGTGAGAGAATAAGGATGATAGAGGAGAAGATGGGATAGAATGGGATCCTTTGTGTATGTAGAGGTTTTTTGTTAGCAAGGAGAAGGTCTGCCTGATTATGTGAGATAGGGATGAATAAGGAGATAAGCCAAATACATCTAAGTGATATAAAATGAAGAGGAGAGGGACCTTGGCAGCTGAGAGGGTGAAGTGAGGGGGGGGAGTCCTGAGGAGCACTGAAAAGGTTTGGAAAGCCCATTGTGGTGAGTGGGATCAGGAAGCAGTTGGGGAGGTGCAAAACAATTACTTTGCTGCAGTGAGGGCCCATTTGAGATATGTAACATTGATTTGTAATTGAATGTAATTGATTTGTATGTGATTTTCCTCAGCATGTGAGTAGGAACAAAGGCAGCAGATGACAGGAATAATCCCAAATTAAGTCTTGGCAGGGCAAAAAATCTATGATACAGTAAGGGGGGCAAGGGACTGGAGAAAGAGGACAAAGAACCGTTGAATTGGTTCACCAAAGGGTTGATATGAGGAAGAAAGAAGAGTCTAGTCAGTGCAGTGGTGTTGGCCAGGGGAATAACTGAGGGAAACAGATATCATAGCTCTTGGTGAGGATGAAGAATGGGGTCAGGGATTGCAAGGCAGAGGGAGAAGTGAAATGGCAGTAGATGGTAGTTAGAGAAGGAAATTTCCGAGCTCTTCTCTGTGAGGAGACTTTGACCAGAAACTGTATCAGCAGGGCTATCTATGGCAACAATCCACTAGGGTCAGAAGGTGGGAAACAGGAAGGCCCTTGGGTGAGCTTCTCATGGAGGATAGGGCAAAAAAACAAGGACAGAGGTCCAGTTTATCTTGAAATTTAAGACTTCTCAATATGGAGCTGCCTGATTAACCTTCCTGGCCCATGGCTCCCTACTACCTAGAACTAATTCCCAGTCTCTTGGTGCTATCACTTCAAGGCCCTCCATAATCTTACCCCAGCCTCCCTCTCCAACTTTACCTATCATCCTCTGCTTGCCTTCACTTACCCTACAAGCTCTAGGCAAACTGGGTGGCCAACTGTTTATACAATGTGCCTGGCTTGTTCTTGCTCACAGCAAAGACCTCTGGCCTGAACAAGGAGATTTGTGTGACTTTGGGGAAGTAATTTCTCCTCTGTGGGCCTCAATTTCCTCCTCTGTAAAATGACAAGTTTGGACTAGATAGTCCCTGAGGGCCCCTTCAGCTCTAGATCTAGAGCCCTATGAATAAGTCCCTTTCCCTCTCTGGGAAGTTTCCCCCTCTGTAAAATGTAGGGGTTAGACTAGACAGTCTTTCAGGTTTCTTCCAATCTAGGATCTTATGGTTCTATGTGTGACCTTAGACAAGTCACTCCACCTCCACGGGTCTATTTCCTTCTCTGTCAGATGAGGGAGTTCAACTAGATGGCTGCTCAGCTCCCCTCTTGCTATGAGGCAGGATTTGAACCTGGGCTTCCAAACTCCAAATCCAGCATGCTTTCCGCTACACTTTTAAGTCTCGATAACATTAAGGGCCATACTTTATGGGAAAGTGGACCAATGGCTCACCCATGTTGGTTAATAAGGAATGCTGGAAAGGTTTCAATGTCCCTTTTCTTCAATACTCAATTTGTCAGAGATTTTATCCATGTGGATACTCCTTCAATTGATACAGATCTTAACCTCTCTCCATGCCTCAGCTAATGATTTCATAGGATCCGAGTACTAGATCCAGAAGGGGTCTCAGAGGCTAGCTAGTCTAACCACCTCATTTTACAGAAGAGGAAACTGAGGCCCAGGGAAGTTAATTGGCTTTCAAAGGTCACTCAGCTAGTGGTAGAGGCAAAATTTGAACCCAGGTTTTCTCACTGTAAAATCATTGCTTCCCTTTTACCATGTCAAAGAATGAGTGTTCCCAAAGCTCATTTGGCTTCTCAAAGACCAACGTGTCTCCTGCTTCACTCTGGTTCACAATCTAGTCCCAACATATCATCGTTATTTTTCAAATTTCATTTTTCATCTTTCAGATTTGTTTCTGGATCCTGAAAGTTTCAGCTCAGATGGTGTCAGAGAACCCTGTAGCTCTTTCATGGACAATGCCACTCACACCAATCATGCTAACCCTGGTTATTGTTCTATTGAATAAACAAACCAGTGATGTCAGATCCTTAATGAGAGTCAGACTAGCGATACCTGGATTCTGTTAAAGTCCTTTCCCAGACATTGTGATGTAGCTTTAGAATATATTCCTAAACCTGGCGCCAAGAGCTTGGGAACATAAACTGAGACTTAAACAATGAGATCATCGAACAAAATGGAAACAAATATTGATCCAATAGCATTAACTCAGTCAAGAGCATGTCCAAATTCATTTGGATAAAGTACTCCATGCGGCCTCCATCCTTCCAATCACTTAAGGCTCATATTCAGCTCTTCCAACTCACTTATTCCTCCCCTCCCCTATCCAATCAGTTGCTAATTCTGGTCAATTCTACCCTCTCAACACCTTTCACATCCAGCCCCATCTCTCTTGCCCTATTGACCTCTAGGGTAGCTGATTATCTGTCCTATTCCAGAAACAATGGCACTATGGATTTGGTTACCATGTGCAGGGCAGGTGATGGAAGGGGGTGGAGAATATGCATGGCCACAGGACAGATGGCCCCCATCCCCTCTCACCAGGACTATTGGAATAGGCTCCTCATTGGTCTCTCCCCTCTTGGATGGGGCCTCCACACAATCACCAAATAGATATATTTTTTCTTTTTTGCTTTTTGGAGGGGGTAAGGCAGGGCAATTGGGATTAAGTGACTTGCCCAAGGTCACACAGCTAGTAAGTGTTAAGTGTCTGAGGCCAGATTTGAACTCAGATCCTCCTGACTCCAGGGCTGTTGCTCTATCCACTGCAGCACCACCTAGTCACCCCTAAATCGATATTTCTAAAGCCTAGATATGACCACGGCACTCCTCCACTCAAGAATTGTCAGAGGTTTCCCATCACCTCAAATTTAAAATATGTCCTCTTCAAAAATGAAAGAAAAGTGACAACAACAATTTAAAATATGAGCTCCCTGGTTTGGCATTTAAAGCCTTTTGCATCTGGCTCCAGTCTATCTTTCCAGGTTGATTACCCACTACTCCCCTGGCATAATCTATGTACCAGTCCAACCAGACTTCTTGTTCCCTATACACAACTTTCCATCTCTGACCTGTGTGCCTTTGTATGGGGTGCCTGCCATGCTTAGAAAGCTCTCTTTCCTCTTCTTGGGATCCCCAGTGACACCTCCCTCAAAAAACCTTTCCTAATTGCCCCATTATTAGTGCCACCCACCCCATATTGTGAATTTGTATGTGTGTGTATCCTGTATTTATTTATCTGTGAACAGGTTCTCTCTCACAATAGAAAGCAAGCTCCATAGGGACAGGGTATATCTTAATTTTTTTGTCTCAATATCCCTATCCAGTGCTCGGCACACAGTGGGTGCTTAATAAATGTTCACCAATGGCTTCTACCATTTAACTTTTATTCCTTAGGATAAGTTATATTTTAAAAATACAGATCTCTTTGGAAGGAGGGGTCTTTAATCCCACAGAAGGAATATACCTCTCAATTACTTTCCTATCCTGGATGCTCACAGATTGTTGTTGTCCAACATTCCTTCTCAAAGAGGACCAATGGTACCTAAGGGTAGAAGGACTATAGTAGGACATCTGGAGGAAAAGACTGAAGAGCATATCATATGAAGACTGGGTGAAGAAAATGGGTATACTTAGCTTGGAGTAGAGAAGACCCAGGGGAGATCTGTTAACCAGCTTCAAATCATGTGAAAAAGGATTAACTTTGTTCTGCTTGGTCCCAGAGGGAAGAAACTAGGAGAAGAGAGTGGAAAATTGTAGCAAGGCACATACTAACGTACGGTTTGGTGGAAGGAAGAATGACTGATGATCAGAGCTGTCCAACAGTGGAACAGTCTGTCTCGAGAAATAATGAACTTCCCATCACTGGAAAGCTTCAAGATGGATTAACCATATGTCAGGGTTGTTGTCAGGGATATTCAAGCTTTGGTTCAGGGTTGGGCTCAGAGGTCTCCACTTCTGCCAATCTATGCTCCATGTTTCAGGGCCCTTCAGGCTTATTATTCCTTAAGGATACCTTTTTCTCCACAATTCTGTAAGGGTACACAAGACCCTAGACCCAAAAGTGGAAGACATATAAGATACCATCTAAGCTAACACCTTCTTTTTAGAGATGAAGGAACTGAAGGCCAGGTGGAAGAAATGATCCCCCATTAAATACTCGGTCTAGAGTTGGAAAGGACTTCAAAATCCATTTAGTCCAACCCCCTCATTTTACAGGGGAGGAAAAAGATGCTCAATAGTTTTCTACCACGATTGCTTCAAACACCCTGGGACACACACAGAGGTCATGGCATCCCCTTACTATAACTCCTAGAATCTGGGAATTCAAGGCTGTTTTTTTTTTTGCTTTTTTTTTGGAGGGGGGAAGGCAGAGCAATTGGGGTTAAATGTCTTTCCCAAAGTCACATGGCTAGTTTTGTGTTAAGTGTCTGAGGCTGGATTTGAACTCAGGTCCTCCTGGCTCTAGGGCCAGTGCTCTATTTACTGTGCCACCTAGTTGCCCCTCAACGCTGTTTTTAACAGAGGCAAGTGGCTAGATATTTGAGATCTCCACTGAGGCCAAAAAAGGGAAGATGGGATTTTTTTGTCAAGCAGGAGGAACTGAAGTCATATCTAAGATTGAACTTTCTAAGAATGAGAGTTGTTAAGTAACGAGACAGATAGTTACAATTGTAGAATTGTCTTCTCTAGATTAGAAGAGGGGATTCCCAATTTCCTTCATCTATTCATCATGGCTAGATGGTTTAGTGGGTAGAGGGTTGGACTTAAAAATCAGAAAGCCACGACCTAAGATTAATCTCTGATACCTATGTCATGTCTTTAAACCTCACTTTCTTTATTTTCAAAATGGACTTATAATATGCATAGTACCTGGTCCATGGTCATCAGGATCGAATAAGAGAATGAATGAGGAAACAAATGAATGAATAAAAAAATGAATGAATGAACAAGTTTGCTATGTGCCAGGAACTGTGTGAAGTTCTAGGGATAGAGACAGATGTAAGAGAGTCCCTGTCTTCAAGGAATTAATATTTTTTTTTTGCTTTTTAGAGGGGGGAAGGTAGGACAATTGGGGTTAAGTGATTTGCCCAAGGTCACATGGAAGGAATTAATATTTTAATAGAAGATAATATAAATACTGTATGTGAATGATGGACAAAGAAGGAAGTTTTGGTCTACAAAGTCACAGAGATGGTGAGTGGAACCAAAGGGGAGCCAATTGACACACCCTTTCAAGAAGCAATTGTAGTTCTGATCAGATTACTGTGCCCAAAGCAGGAGGCAGATGGGTATAGGGGGTGAGGAAGGGTACACTAAAGGCAGGAGGGTGGATGTTCATAAAGCATGGATAGATGGTTGAATGGGATGGGAAGTGCAGTCTGGATCTAATGGACTAGGTGAGTTTGTCCTTACTCACTGGCCAATCAAGACAGTTCAGCCCCAGGGTGGGGTGCCAAACCTGAGTAGATAATGTATACAAATATTGTAGAAATGTCAGATTCCTCCTGCTGGAGTGCCCTGCCAAGTTGAAGCTTATGGCTCACAGATGCATAGACTAGGACAGCTGGCAGGGACCTTAGTGATAGTATCATTAATGGTGAATTTTGAAGACCATAGAAGCAAGGGCACCAAGTCAGCAAGCAGCATAGCTGTGATTCAAACCCCAGTGCTCTTTCCATTATATCCCATGATTTCCAAGTACTTTCCCATCCATTATCTACGTAATCTGTACTACAGAACTTCAAGTTTATTGGCCCCATTTTATACAACTGGATGGGAAACCAAGCATGCTCCTCCCTTCCAGAACACCCCAGGTGAGAGATTAAGAGCCCTAGGATGAACTTTAGCCCGTTGTATCCATCTGGATTCATGGGAACGTGCAGTGAGAGTGCTCCTCAGGGGCTGAAGGGCTGGGCAGAGCAGCAGCTGGGTTGGGGCTATTTACTTCTCTGTGGATATGGCAGAGCAGTGGTTTCTAGGAGCACAGCAATCCCCCTGACCAGCAGATAATCCATTCTCTTGTGCTACTTACTAGTTATGTGACCTTGGGTAAGTCTAGGGGAACAGGAGTTTACATTTTAATAGCGGAAGATAATACAAATGTGTGAATGTTGGGTGGAAGGGTGGGAGTGGGGTGTCGTTTTTTCTCCTTGGATCCCAACATCACATGGGATGTTGCTTTGGGGCAGAGCTTCTAGGTGCCTGGCATCAAGGGAATTTTCCAGTGTGTTCAAAGAGATTATTCAAACAGCTTATATATGAAAGACATTGCAAACAAAGAGCTTGCCTCAGAGTCAGGAAAACCTGGGTTCAGGTGGTGCCTCTGATACATGCGTAGCTGTGTGACTCTGGGCAAATTACTTAATCTTTCAGGACCCTAGGCTAGCAGTCATTCAATAAATATTTCTTGAGTACCTACTATGTTCCAGGCACTGTGGATATAAAGAAAGGCAAGTAAAATAGTATAGAGGGAGAAGAGAAGACCCAAGATAGAGCTCTGTGGTACAGCTATGGTTAGAGGGCATGACCTGGATGGAGGTACAGCAAAAGAGACAGAGGAGTGGTCAGAGAGGTAGGAGGAGAACCAGGAGAGTGCAAGGTGACCTGAAAACCTAGAGAGAAGAGGGTGATCCACAGTGTCCAAGGCTGCACAGAGGTCAAGGAGTGTGAGGATTAAGAAAAACCCATTGGATTTGGCAACCAAGAGATCATTAGTGACTTTGGAGAGAGTCATTTCAGTGGAATGATAATGTCTGAAGCCAGATTGTAAGGGATTAAGAAGAAAGTGAGAAGAGAGAAAGGAGACACCTATTGTAGACAACCTTTTCAGCTACAAAGGGCAGAAGAGATATAGGATGATAGTTAATGGGGACAGAAGGATCAAGCAAAGGGCTTTCTTTTTTAGGATGGGGAAGATGTGGGCAGTAGAGAAGGAGCCAGTAGACAGGGAGAGATTGAAAATAAGTGAAAAAGTGGGGATGACAGAGGGGACAATCTGTTGGAGGAGATGGGGATGGAACAAAATCACTCAAACCAGTAGAGGGGTTAGCCTTGATAAGAAATAAGGCCATACCTTTTTGTGCAAGACAGGGAAGATAACATCAGAAGGCATCTGGGTGATAGGAGATGAGGAAGAGGGAGCTTATGGTGAATGGCCTCAATTTTTTCAGTAAAGGTTCTCAGGTGAGAAAGTGGAGGTGGTATATTTGTGGGGAAGGGGAGCCATGGGAGGTCTGATGAGGGATGAGAAGGTTTAGAAGAGCTACTGTGGAGAGTGGAAGAGTGAGTTGATAATGGAGGTAGAGTAGGATTGCCTAACAGAGTGAGGGCCCAGTTGAAGTTGTGTAACATGAATTGGTAGAGAATCCAGTCAGAGAATGGGTGTGTGATTGTTCTCCACCTTTATTCACCAGCACCTACACAGGTGCAAAGGTGACAAATGGTGGGAGTGATCCAAGGCTGAGGCTTGTTTGGATATAACCAGTCATATGATAAGGGGGCCAGGGATTAGGGAGAAGAAGACAATGCTGAGTTGAATTGGCTCACCAAGGGGTGACAAGGACAGAGTGGGTAGTGCAGGGGACATAGTTTAGGAGAGTCAAGGGATTGGAGGTCACAGTGGATGAATAGTAAGGCTGTGAAAGGGAGGGCAGAGGTAGAGGTGAAATGCCGATAGATTATGGTCTGATGTGGACATTTCAGAATTCTTGAAAGTGAAGGTAGTGGGGGAGGGTAAGATCAAGGGTATGATCATCTTTGTGTGTGGCTGAGGTGGGGTGGGGGAGGAGGAGTAGGTCACAGGAAATGAATAAATTAAGAAACTGGGAAGTTGGGGTATTTGAAAAAGAGTCAATGTGTAGGTTGAAGTCCTCTACTATGAGGACAAGATTTAGGGAGGAGAGGAAAATTGTTAGCTTTGTACTGAACTCATTGAGGAAGAAAGGGGGTAACCTGGAGGTCTGTAGACAATAATTATCAGAATTTTGATTGGGTGGTAGAGATAAAAAGCATGATCTTTAGTGGAGGAGAAGTTACCAAGTGATGGAGGTGGGAGAAGACTCTGGAAGTGGCAAGAAGGAGCAAAGAATCTTCCAATTCCCCATGTTGACCAGTGAGCAAAGTGGAATGAGTGAAGGTGTCACTAGTACTGGGAAGGGTGGCTGTGTCATCAGTGAAAGCTGAGGGAAGGGAAAGGACTTGCCTTAGGTTACACAGATACTAAGTGATGGGGCTAGAATTCAAACCCACGGTCTCTGAAATTTGTTTTTTTGTCTTTTGGAGGGCAATTGGGGTTAAGTAACTTGCCCAAGGTTACACGGCTAGTTTTGTGTGTGTGTGTGTGTGTGTGTGTGTGTGTGTGAGTGTTAAGTGTCTGAGGCCAGAACCAAACTCAGGTCCTCCTGACTCCAGGGCCGGCACTTTACTCAGTGCACTACCTAGCCACCCGTCTGAAATTTTTTTCTAGAGCTGCAACCCCCAGGGTGGTTGTCAGGAAAGTGCTTTAGAAAGTCAAAGTCCAGAGGAAGGTAAAGTTGGGTGAATGAATGAGGGGAGCATGCCTTGAGACTGTCTAGCCTTCAGTTAGCTGCAAAGCTTCCTTCCTGCTGCTCTCGGAAGGCTATGTGGAAGTGATGCAGTCCAGATTCAGTGCTAATTTTAGCAGCCCACAGGGATGGCAAGGACAGTAGAGATTTCCTGCAGGCTCCAAGGCCAACAAATGGATAATCATCCCTGGCCTCCAAAGCTCGGGCCAGTATAAGGCTGAGGGGCTTTCTGGATGTGTGTACACACGTATTTATATGTCATGGGAATTGGGAAGACACATACACACACAGGACTGCTCAATGCATTCTGGAGGTATGGAGGATGCATGTAGAAGCATCTCTGTGAATGGGACTGTATATATACTATTACATGTGTACATGGGCAAATTGTGGGAGTTGGAAGCACACAAGTGTGTGCACTATGTATGTGTGTACATGGGGCCAAGATGGCCAGTGGATAGAGCACTGGAGTCAGGAAATTGTTGTTCAGTCATTTTTCAGTCATGTCTGACTCTCTGTGACCCCATCTGGGGTTTTCTTGGCAGAGATACTGGAGTGGTTTGCTATTTCCTTCTCTAGCTCATTTTACAGATGAGGAAACTAAGGCAGACAGGGTGAAGTGACTTGCCCAGGGTCACACAGCTAGGAAGTTTCTGAGGCTACATTTGAACTCAGGTCCTCCTGACTCCAGGCCCAGCACTGTATCCACTGCAGTGCCACCTAGCTGCCCAGAGTAAAATGGGTATTATAATAATATCTACCTCCCAGGGTTGTTGTGAGGATCAAATGAAATCATACTAGCAAGGTGCTTTGCCAACCTTACAATGCTATATAAATATTGACTGTCATCAGAATTGTTATCATCATCATCATTATTTTTACATGCCATGTTGTATCAGCACCACCTCTTCCTAACTCATTTGGGTGCCCATCTACCAGAAAATGAGAAGCATAAGTGACAGCCTTGGGTTCAAGTCATGCCTCTGGCACTTACTGGCTGTGTGATCTTGGGCCAATTAGTGCCCCCAGTGCCTCAGTGCCCCAGACAGCTCCCTAAGAAGATAAATTGGAGAGTCACTAATCTGCAGTGGCAGAAATCATTTTCTCACTAGAATTCCTTGAACCAATGAAGTCAAAAGAGTTCAAAACACAATTTAAAAAAATCCCTCAACCTAACTGGGTGAGAATGTAACTGCTTATGCTATGTGATTTCTTCCAACTCTGAATCCTATGTTCTGATTGTTGAAGTGAATAAAATGGAATAATGTATGTAAAGTGCTTTGTAGCCCTTCAAACACTCTATAAATGTCAGCTATTATTAAGAGATGTTAGATATATAGAAGACACCATAGACCACACAATGTTCAGGCTGACTCAGAGGATCCAAGATCCAGAGCTAGAATGGACCTTTTTGGGACCATCGAGGAAAGCAAAGACTAAGCAATGAAGTGACATGCCCCAAATGACATATCTAGATCCAGGACTAGAAATGTAGGTCTCTAACTTCCCATCTCTTTCCACTGGAGACACTGACTCCCCATATCTTGGCAAGTAAGGGACACTATAGTGGACAGAGTGTTGTACCAGGAGTCAGGAAGACTTGAGTTCAAATATGACGTCAGCCACTTATTAGCTTTGGGACTCTGGGCACTTTAACTGCTGTCTGCCTCAGTTTCCATGACTATAAAGTGGGGATCATAAGAGCAACTCCTTTCCAAGGTTGTGAGGATCAAATGAGCTAATCTTTATGAAAAGTGTGTAGCACAGAGCCAGGCACATAGTAAGGGTTGTAGAAATGTCAGCTATTATATCTTGTGGTAGCTGGGGAATGGAAAGGCTTTGTATGGTCTTGGGTTTTTATGATCCCATCATTGGCAGAACATCTGGCCTGCTGCACACATCTGGAAGATTAAGCTTGTCTAGGAAATAATATAGCTAGACAGGTTGCTTGGCTTGAGTTGATGATGGAATTCCGATGGTGTCTGGGAGCAGTGTGTTTCTGGGGTAGAAGCTTTGCTTGGGCTGCTCATATTCCTCACTGTTCTCCTGGGAAAGTCTCTTTTACATCCTGTACCTCTATTTCCCCCACTGGCTTAATTAGAGGGAGGGGATCACCTGGGTCTGAAACCTTTTCTGAAGACCACAATGAGGGGTTTCTTGTTTCTCCAAACTGAGCTTTTGCCCCCTCTCCCAGTGGAAGGCTTGACTTCACTGGCAACAGGGGGATTCCTTGAGTGAAGTAACTTAGGGGCCATCTAGTCCAACCCCCTCATTTTATAGAGGGGGAAACTGAGGCCCAGGGAGTGGAAAAGACCTGTCCAGAGTCACATATAGGATCATAGATTTAGAGATTGAAGGGGCTTCAGAAGTCACTACTCTGACCTCCTTATCTGGGGGAGGGGAACTAAAAAAATATTCTTTAATTAAAAAGCATTAATTTTCTCTCTTCTCTCATGCACCCCACCCATGGTAATAACTATGCATACTCAAGCAGAAACCATGTCCAAAAATGTCTGATTCTTCATCTTGATTTGAATTCATTTCTCTGGCAGGAGGTGGTGAGTCTGCCTTGTCAGTGGTCCACTGAAATCATGGTTGGTTAATATATTAATAAGAATTCTTAACTCTTTTTTTTAAATTTCTTTTTTAGATTTTTTTCTTTTTCTTTTTTTTGAGGGAGTGAAGGCAGGGCAATTGGGGTTAAGTGACTTTCCCAAGGTCACACAGCTAGTTTTTGTGTGAAGTGTCTGAGGCCGGATTTGAACTCAGGTACTCCTGACTCCAGGGCTGGTGCTCTATTCACTGCGCCACCTAGCTGCCCCAATTCTTAACTCTTTTAAAATTGTCTTTACAATGTTGTTCTCCTGCTTCTACTCCTCTCCCTCCATATCAGCTCATACAAGTCCTGAGGTATCATCAAAAACCTTTACTTTTATCCTTTCTTATGGTGCAGTGTTGTTGGTCAGTCATTTCAGTTATGTGACCCCATTTGGGGTTTTCTTGACAAAGATATTGGAGTGGTTTGCCATTTCTTTCTCCAGCCCATTTTTCAGATGATGGAACTGAGGCAAACAGGGTGAAGTGACTTGCCCAGGATCACACAACCAGTAAGTGTCTGAGGCCAGATTTGAACTCAGGAAGATGAGTCTTCCTGACTCCAGGCCCATCACTGCAGCGCCACCTAGCTGCCATGATTTTCACATGATTTGTTCCCCTTTCTCCCATTGCTGGGCATACCCTCTCTCATTTTCAAGAGAAGGAAACTGAAGCAGACAGAGGTAAATTGACTTGTCCAGAGTCACACAGCTAGTAAGTGACTGAAGTGGGATTTGAACTTAGTTTTTCCTAACTCCAGCATTCTATTTCTAACAAGCCCAGCTCTCTATTCACTATATCACACTGTCTCTCGATTGGAAATACCCACTTTGGAAAAGTGGAAGGCACCTGCCCTGTCAGCTCATCCCCAAACTATAAGCACCATGGTAACATGTCTAATTTACACAACAATGAACATGAGTTGGCAGGTCATGCTCTAGGATCTTGGCTCAGCCCAGTCCAGAATATTTCCATTCCAGACACATGTTTAGCCTCCCAATGACACCCCCTCCCTCTCTCCTCTGGCCTGGCCAAGAGAGTTCAAAGTCTCAGGAGAGTCTTGGCCTCACTCCTCCTCCTCCTCCCCCTTTTGCTAGCATTGTCTCTTCCCAGCATCACTTGATAGAATGGGTTGGTCTGGTTACCGAAATGTTGTGAAGACTGAGGAGCTAGAATGTTAGAACTGGAAAGACCCTCAAAGGTCACCTAATCTAACCCACCCAGAGAAGGCAAACAATTGGTCTAAAGCAGGGTGGGGGGCGGGGAACCTGCAGCCTTGAGGTCACATGTGGCCCTCCAGTTCCTTGGGTGTGGCCCTTTGACTGAATTCAAGTTTGAAAGAACAAATCCTTTTATGAAGGGGATTTGTTCTGTGAAGTTTGGATTCAGTCAAAGGGCTGAACTTGAGGACCTAGAGGGCCACATGTGGCCTTGAGCCTGCAGGTTCCCCACCACTGGCTAGGGTCACACAGCCACTTAGCAGCAGAGGTAAGACTCTGACCCTTTGTCCTTCTGGCTATTTTCAAAGTCAATGACCAGTGTCCCTCACATCCCTGAGGATTTTGTCTCCAGCCCTTTCTCCCATCTCACTCATTGACCCTGTGACCACTGGCAGTTCCATCATAATTCTCCCATTACTAGCAACATCAACATCACATCCTGACCACTATCACTGTTAGCTAGCTGATATGGTGATCAGAGTGTTGGACTTGGACTCAGAAAGTCAAATGAAGGTAAAAAGCTTCTATGGACCATACATTACCATGTGTCAGGCATTGTGCTAAGTGCTGGAGATACAAAGAAAGACAAAGGCAAAAATAGTCTTAGTTCTCAAGGAACTCACAATCTGATGGAGGAGACAACATGCAAACAACTATATGTATACACATACACAGTATATATACATACATACATACACATACAGTATACATACACACATAAATATAAATATGTATATATATATATGTTATGTTTACCTATCTGATAATTTGGAGGTAATCTCAGAGAGATGGTACTAGCATTAAGGTCTCTAAATGAAATACTGTAGAGGAAGAAGAAGAGGACCCAGGCTGAAGGATACTTACCTTTAGCAAAAAATACCATTGAATGGAGACAGAAAAGTAGTTTTTTTTTTTAAAGAAAAACTGAGGGTGGCTAGGTGGCACAGTAAATACAGCACTGGCCCTGGAGTCAGGAGGACCTGAGTTCAAATCTGGCCTCAGAAACTTGACACACTTACTATCCATGTGACTTTGGGCAAGTCACTTAACCCCAACTGCCCTCCAAAAAATAAAAAACAAACAAACCCTAGTAAAGTAGACGAACAGTTGGTTAACCTAATGTTTTAAAAGAAAACAAAATTGTCCCTATTAAAGTGAAAAAATGAGAACTTAAACCAAAGAAGAAATAAAGGAAATTATCAGAAAATATTTTGACCAATCAGTGCTGAAAAGGCTGATAACTTGGAGGCAATTCATGAATATTTACAAAAATATGAAATACCTAAATTAGTAAAAAGAAAAAATAGACATTTAAATAACTCATATCAGAAAAAAATTGAACTGCTTATAAATGAACTCTTAGAGTGGGAAAAAACCCTCTAAGACCAGATAGATTTACAAGAGAATTCTATTGAGCATTCAAAAACCAATTAATTCCAACACTACATAAATTGTAATAGTAAGAAAAGGAGAATACGTTCCAATCTTTTATATGATGAAAATATGATCCAGATATCTAATCAAAGGTAAGAGAAAGAAAAGAAAACTATAGACCAAATATTCTTAATAAATATTGATGAAAAATTTTAAATAAAATATTAACAAGCAGACTATAATAACATACTAGGAAGACCACATGTATGACAAGATTGAGTTTATACTAGGAATCCAGGGTTGGTTCAACATAAAGGAAGACTATTTGTATAATAAATCATGTTAATAATATAAATAAATAATAAAAACCATATTATTATATCAATAAATGTTGAAAAGGCTTTTTGACAAGATCCAACACTCATTTCTACTAAAAACTCTAGAAATCATAGGAATATATGACTTTTTCTTAATATAGTAAGTAGTATTTAAACCCAAGAGTAAACATGGGTAGTGGAAAGAAATCAGAGGCTTTTTCAGTAAGACCAGGTATAAAGAAAGCATAGAGGCCCATTATCGCCACTGCTATTTAACATAGTGCTTGAAATGCTAGCTAGAGCAAGAACAAAAGAAAAAAAACTGAGGGAATTCACATAGGTAGAGAAGAAATAAAATGATTGCTTTTTGCAAATGACATGATAGTGTACTGAGTGAACCTTAGAGAATCAAGAAAATAAAAACTTCAGCAAAGTTTCAGGACAAATTATAAATCCACATAAATCATCAACATTCCTATATGTAACCAAGAAAACCTAGCATGAAGAATTAGAGGAGTGGATAGCCCTGAGTTCAAATCCGGCCTCAGAAACATGCCACAAAAACTAGCCTTGTGACCTTGGGTAAGTCACTTAACCCCAATTGCCCTACCTTCCCCCCCTCCAAAAAAAGCAAAAAAAAAAAAAGAATTAGAAAGAGAAATTCCATTCAAATTAACTAACTACTGAAGTTATTTGGGAGTGTATGCACCAATATTCACCTAGACTATAATCTAGCTATAAAATACTCTGCAGAAATAAAAGCAGGACTAAAACATTGGAAAAACATTAATTTCTCATAGGTAGGCCAAGATAATATAATAAAAATGACAATGTTACCTAATTTACTGTATCAATAAAAGTTTCTGAAAGAATATTTTATAGAACTAGAAAAATAGTAATGAAATTAGCTTAAAGGAGCAAAAGTTCAAGAATGTCGAAGATAATATGGGAGGGAAAAGTGGGAAGGATGGGAGCTTCTCACTCTCAAACTATAATACAAAGCAGTCATCATTAAAACAATTTTGTACTGGTTAAAAAAAGGGAGAGGTCAATAAGTAGAACAGATTAGGTACACAGCTTGTTATATAATGTTTAACAAGCCCAAAGACCTCATTTCCTGGGAGAAGGACTCTTCCTTTGGCAAAAACTTCTGGGAAAATTGGACAACAGTCTGATGGGAATTAAGGATAAAGCTCACACCTTCCTCATGCCATCCACCAAAATATAATCCAAATGGATACACGACCTATATATGGAAAGTCATGTCATAAATTAGATGAACAAGTGAGGATTATCATTGAGATCTGTGGCTAGGAGAAGAGTTCATGACACACAAGATGAAATGAACGATTATGATTACATAAAGTTTAAAAATATTTGTATGAACAAACACAATATAGCAAAAATTAGAAGGAGAACTGGGGAAATACTTGCACCAAGCTTTTCTGACAAAAGTCTTATATCCAAGATATAGAAAGAACTGGTTCAAATTTATGAAACTAAGAATAACTCCCCAATATTCGGGCCATCCCCTATAAGCCTATAGGAAAACTTTAGGGCTACCCTCTATTGGATAGGCAATTTCAAAGGAAAACATCTAATGTGTCAACAATCTTGTGAAAAAAATGCTCTCCTAATCACTAATAGAGAAATGCAGATTAGAGCAACTTGGAGATTCTACCTCAGACTAGAAGATGACACAAAAGGAAAATGACAACTGTTGCAGGGGGCTGTGGGAAAACATGTGCATTGTTAATAGAACTGTGAATTGGTCCAGCCCTTCTGGAAAGCAGTTTGGAACTACGCCCAGAAAGTTATCAAATTGTTCATGCCCTTTGACCCAGCTATACCACTACTAGACTGTACCTCAATCCAATCAAAGAAAGGGGTAAAGGGTCTGTATGTACCAAAATATTTATAGCAGCTCTTTTCACAGTAGCCCCAAATTGAAAACTAAGGTGTGTGCCTCCTGTAAGGGAGCGTCTAAACAAATTGTGATGGACACGTGTGATGCAATATTATTGTGCTCTAAGAAATGACAAGACACTTTTAGAGAAAACTGGGAAGACTCAATGAACAGATACAGACTGAGGTGAGCAGACCTAGGAGAAGAATTTACACAGTGTTTGCAAGTTTAGATACAAAGACAACTTTGAAGGGCTTGAACGCTGATCAATGCCATGAGAAACCTGAAGCCCTTTGGAATTAAGGTGGAATATGGTGTGTGTGTGTGTGTGTGTGTGTGTGTGTGTGTGTGTGTGACGAACTTAAAACACAACCCCATTTTCAGACCTGGCAAATGTGGGAATTTGTCCTGCTGGTTTATGAAGCTATGTATTGAAGACATTAAAAAAAACATAGTCTGTGGGAGAAGGGGAGTAAAAGGAGAAAGAGATTAATTATTTTTAATGCTTAATAATTGAAAAAATTAAAAGAAACTCCCTGTACAGATAAGATCGGCAACCTCAGATTTTAACTTGAGAACTGCCCGGGGGAACAAAGGGTTTAAGGTACTTGGCCAGGGTCCCACAGCCAGCCTATATATATCAGGAGTAGGATCTGAACCCAGGACTCCCTGACTCCAAAGACTCTGTCTATTATGTGACATTGTTACTTGGAAACGATAACTCATTTAAATAGGTCAGGCTGCTGTCATTCTAACTGTGTAACATCTTTTAAATTTTTTTATTTTTCTTCTAGCTTCACATTAATTTTTATATTTGCTCTAACATATCAGTGGGCTGATTGTACAGGTGGCTGATTTGGGACCGACTCCCACACCAACAAGGTGTTTCTTGCCTGTTCAAATATTATCAATTTCCTTTGGGGTTGTTATTCAATGCTCAGCATGCCCAATGCTTTCTAAGCTTTCTCTCAAAGAAAGCATTCATAACTTACAGAAGCTGCCCAGAGGTTTCTGGGTAGTCTACCAGTCTTTGGGCTCATTCATTATTCTTAAACTAGATTTTCCAGCAAAGTTTCCACTTATGCCCATCTTGGCATTGAAATCACTGAGGAAAAAGTATATGGTGATTTACTTTGGAGGGACTTAGGGAGTTTTTTATAGAATGCGGGCTGACTGCAGGATGGACTGAGATGGGTGAGGGAACCAGACAAAGCCAAGAAGTCTCTGGGTCCTGAAGACAGTAGGAGCCTGGTTCCTGAGCCCCTGCCAGGTCCATTTTGCGCCCACTTGTCTTGGAGACAGTTTCATCTGTGACTCTGCTGCCATCTAGTGGTTAATGCTGTTGCTTCAGCCTGAGTTTCATTTCTGTTCATTCTAAACATTTTTTGGGAGGTGAGGGGTGGGGAACCCCCTACTGGGATCTTCACCCCCCCCCAGGCACCATTTTCTTTTCTCCCTTCCTCTTACCTTTCTCTTCTAGAATCTCCCTCTTTTCACTCACTTCTGCCTTCTCCTCTTTTTCCTCTTTCCCGTGTTCTCTTTCCATTTTGTCCCATCTTCCTTCCTTCCTTCCTTCCTTCCTTCCTTCCTTCCTCCCTTCTTCCCCTCCTTCCTCCCTCTCTCCCCCCCCCCCCTCCTCCTCCTCCTTCTTCTTCTTCTTCTTCTTCCATCAAAATGCTGAAATAAACTAGGTGAAATGTCTGGGGAGATGGGGCCAGAAAAAAGTACCTCTCACTTCTGAAAACTCAGAGTTGGAAGGCACATCAGTGGCCAGCTAGCCCGACCTGGAACCCAGAAAAAGCCCCTTTTACTCAACAAGCAGCCATCCAGTCTTTACCTGGAGACCTCCAAAGAGGACCTCATCCACTGCCTTTCAAGGCAGTACACTCACTCCCAATATCCCCCTGTTCGACTTTCTCATAGGGAGCAGCCCTCACCCATATTGCTGAGGTGGTTAGAGTACTAGATTTGGTATCACACCTGCCTTAGATACCTACTACCTTCATGACTACTCAAATCACTTGATTTCCCAGAATTTCCTCCTTCACCTGTAAAATGGGGATAGCAAAATAATATTATATTACCTGACCCCAGCAGCCCTTTCCATCCTGTGTTCCATGTCTTTCTCCCTCGGTGATCCACTTGTGACCTACCTCTAGACCCATTGCCCTTACATGGATACCAATGGAGCACACAGACTGTCTTTGTTCATTCTTGCTCTGGGATCATTTTTTTCTTTCTGGTTCTGCCTTTCTCTGATGACAACCTTTGCACGGCTTCTCCTGGACAGTCCTCATTTGTGATGTGTTGAAGCCTGTTCCTGCCTCTCATGGGTCTCTTTATCACCCTTTGGGTGATGTTCAACTTTAATCCTTCAGACAATATGGTTGTCCAAGACTCAGTTGTATGGCCCCACTAGAAGTTATTGATGTTAAAAAGATGAATCTTTATTGAGAGAGAGGATTAGGGCCATTAAAAGAACTTTGTGATTTTTCAAAGGCAATCCAGCCTGCTCTCCTCCCCCTATTCAGTTCTGGACCTAGCTCACAGTCCATTTTGGGCATCTATCCCAGATGTATGTACTGATGGACCAACCTTATGGGGTGTTCTTCCAACTGTTTATCATAATCTGAACAGCAGCTACTTGGTTTTTGCTGTGTTGATAAGGAGGCCAAAAACTTTCAGGTGGTTTAAGAATCTTAACCAGGGCTTGACATCATCAACAGCAATAATAATATTTATTAAGCACTTACCATGTACCAGGCTAACTATGCTAAGCACTTTACAAATATTATCTCACTTGATCTTCACAGCAACCTGAGAGGTAAATGCTATCATTCTCCACATTTTACAGTTGAGGAAACTGAGGCAAACAGAGGTGAAGTGACTTGCCCAAGATCACACAGCCAGTAAGTGTCTGAGACTAGATTTGGACAGTCCTGACTCAGGACCAGCACTATGCCACCTAGTTATCCCCAAAGAAGATGACATCATCTCTGTCTTCATCTTGGATTGTGTGGACATCTTCCATGACAGTGTTAAACACATTGGCGGAACATAAGTCTCTTTGTTCTATGCCTTGCTTGATAGGAACAATCAGATTCTTAATATCTAATAATCATTGTTCCAGTCACAGAACATTATCTCTGTTGTTTTATCCTTGGAGGAATCTTGTATGACACGGAAAGGAGACATGCTGTTGGAAGTGAGCCTTTGCTATGGACCATTGTGAATCATTTTGAAGACCAAATGAAATAATGAATGCAAAGTCCTTTGTAAACTTTAAAACACCTTAGAAATGCTGACTGTTAATCATACATTGTCCTACTCCCCTTCACACACTCGAAACTCTGGCCAAGCAAGATAAGTTGTCTCTCCTCTGTTCTTGGGCTGCCCTTTCCACTCTTCCCACTTCCCCACTAATTGCCAAGGGCCCCTAGGCTTGGGGTCTCCCATTTTTCAATCTCAAACTCTTTTGTTCTTTTATGAAAATGAGTTGGAGGGAGGGAAAGCATTGGAACGGCCAATCAGGAAGCATTATTTTAAATAGATTTTATCCTCCAGGACAAGAACCCCGTTTTCACTTGTTTATGATCCTGATAAAATTTGCTGATATCCATTTTCCTGCCTTTACACACATTCCAGAATGTCAAGATTCAAACAGTAGCTCATTTTTTAAAAATTAAACTACCATTGAACTCAACCTTGGCTATAAATTTGAAACCTTTCAGTTTGGAAAAGCTGCATGGAATGTTCCCTTCTCCAGCACCTTTGGGCAGTCTCTTCAGTGGGGAGTCCGGAAGAAGCACCTCTAGATGGGGCTGTTCTACCACCTCGGAATCCACCTGGAGCTTTTCCTGGCATCCCCGTTGCACCCAGCTACTGCCAAGGAATAATCGAGTTGCTGCCCTGTTCTAATTCGTGTTTCTCAGAATTTGGTTCATCTCAACCCAGTTTATTACTTTGTTAGACAGCTATCTCTTCCACATCATGACTTTCTCCATAGAGGTTTTGAGATACTGCAGGTTGGGATAAGAAATTAAATGGGAATTTTGGTGGAGTTTTATGGAAGCTGGAGACAACATGTCAAGGCCACCAGACAACACATGAAGGCTAGTAGATGACACAGAAAATGTTTAGAAACTCAGAAATGCCTATCTAGTATTATAGAATATCAAGATATTTTAGCTTTTAATACCATAATCATTCATATTTCTTCTCTGGTGTGAAGGGATGGCCAAAAAAATTTCACCCAGATTTTCCAGACTGCAGGGACACCGCAACCCTAACCCCCCATGATGTGGAGAGGATAACTGTATTTGTCAAGGATTTTCTTTTTTTTGCCTTTTTTGGGAGGGCAGTTGGGGTTAAGTGACTTTCCCAAGGTCACAGGGTTAGTTTTGTGTTAAGTGTCTGAGGCCGGATTTGATCTCAGGTCTTCCTGACTCCAGGTCTGGTGCTCTATTCACTTCACCACCTAGCCGCCCTAAGGATTTTCTATTTATCTTTATAACCAACTTTGCCTTGGAGTTTCTCATCCTCCACTATAGCCTTTACATTGAAAGTATAACAATTGAATAAGCTCTTGGAAGACCCCTAGCTTCTTTGCTTCTCATCTTTGGCCTTGTAGCCAGTTCAGTTCCCTGAACCATTGTTCTGGTGACCTCTGTCCTTGCTGACAGCGGTCTCATTTTCCTTGGCTTTGCTCTTATCCATAGCAGATACCTCGTGGGTGCTGTTTGCATCAATGTCAAAGATCACTTCAATCTGGGGAACTCCCCTGAGGGCAACGAGGATTGCTGTGAGCTCAAACTTGCCAAGTTCTGGGCTCATGTGGAGATTTCACAGAGGAGACACGGGGTGGGGGCATGGAAGTAAAAGAGGAAATTGGTCTTTTAGAGTGGCCCCCCAGGACTAGCCCTGGTCCATGTGAGCCCAGAGCTTGGAGGGCCCTAACCACAAAGGTTATATGTGTTTCTATACTATCCTGTGCGGGCTTTCAAGTAGTCTCTGAAGTGAAAGTTTCATAACTAGTATGAACATCTAGAGAATTTCAGAAGGCCATTTGTCCCAAATTCAGTTGTGCATGAACTTAGGATGGCCTCACTTGATTGTCTGATACTTGGCCTGTTACTATAAAGGGATCTGCAATTTGTTTTTCATGACGTTATTATTTTAGATGGAAATTATGTCCCCAAGGCCCTTGTGTCTCCCAACTATTTCTTTTCTTCCCTTACTAAAAAAATACCGAATAAACAAACCCTGCATGCATTTGAAAATCAGTCTTTGAAAAGAAGAAGCAAAATAAAGACTAAGAAAATCCTCTCTCTTATAAATTCCAAACTGGATTGGAAATGTAAATGGGCATCTTCGATTCTTTGTTCAAACCTTACTTGAGTCAACATGATGTAGTTGAAATTAGAGTGAGAGGATATGAGTTTGAATCTTGGCTCTGATACTTGCTATCTGTGTGACTTTGAGCAAATCAATTGATCTTTATGTGCCTCAGTTTTTCCATCTGTAAATGTAGAGGTTGGACTAGATGACTTCTGAAGTCCCTTCAAACTCTAGAACTATGATCCCTAGTCCCTTCTCCCTGGGCCTCAGTTTCCCTGTCTTAAAATGAGGGGTTGAACTATGTGGCCTCTAAGGTGCTGTCCAGCTCTGAATCTATGAGCCTATGATTCTGTGTCCTGAACCAAGACATTATTGTGTGTGATTTAGCATGTAGGCTCCTTGAAGGCAGGGACAGTTTTCTCTTGTCTCTTTGTCTCTTACTCCCAGCGTGGTGCCAGGCGTGCAGACAGTCAGTGCTTAATT
The DNA here is from genome assembly GCF_028583685.1 of Petaurus breviceps papuanus. Lineage (NCBI taxonomy): Eukaryota > Metazoa > Chordata > Mammalia > Diprotodontia > Petauridae > Petaurus > Petaurus breviceps. The sequence goes on from NW_027186316.1 coordinate 1,151,395, forward strand.
AATTAAGTAATTACGGACTGAATTTCTTCTTGAGTTGGGTCCTTGGTGTGGCCTGAGCCTAGTCAGGCAGAAAGGGCCTGTCCCATACAGGGCCTGGGCTCTTTGCCAGGTGGTGGGCAGTGGACATGGGGAGGGCAGCTCATTCAGCTCCATTGTCTAGACACAGCTGAGATGGTTCTCAGACCCCTTTCCCAGGGGGTCACCACCCAAACTCTTGGGATTATCAGACCTGGTCTCAGGGCAAGATACTTCCTGTCTGTGAACCATATGAAAAGGGGGGTAAGAACACATTCCATATCTCTTAAGTTATTCCAAGGAGTCACAAATGCTATGGAAACATGGGCTAGAGGGACAAGAGGCAGAGATAATGGGTGTGTGGTGGCTCTGAAATCATCTGAGAATCCCTGCCCTACTTCCCTCCTGTGGTTGATTTGGAGGATCACATGGGAAATTGTCCCAGGGCAAATAGAAAGGGCTGTGCCCAGGGTTTGTCCTCTCCTAAGGAAGAAGGCAGGTGGCCCAGAGGCAGACCTTTGACTGGATCAAGAGGGTAGGGTGAGAGCTGGCTCGCGTAGGGAGATGGTCTCCTGTGTTTCTCCATGGAGGGAGTAGATATATACAATCTCCCACCCAAGGAAGGTCTGGGAGGGGAATTTGAGAATAGGAATGGTAAGCAGACCACAATCTTTAAATGGGCTAGTAGACAGGGCACTGGACCTGGGATCAAGAAGATCTGGATTCAAAGCCTATCTCAGATTCAAATTCAATCCCTCAGATTCAGATTCAAAGCCTATCTCAGATTCAAAGCCTATCTCAGATAAACTAGTTGTTTAACCCTGGGTAATTTAATTTCACCATGCCTCAGTTTCCTTATTTGTAAAATGAGGAAGTTTGACTAGATGGTTTCTGAGATCCCTTTTGATTCTAAATCTATGATCCTAGAAGAAGAAAAAATATCTCAGGCTAGTACAGACACTGAAGGGACCTCATGGGGCCTGTTAAGATGCTTCCTTCTCTTCCACATGGTTGGGGTGAGACCATCTCACATCTGCTCAGCCAGAGTCCATGGACAGGTAAATTTTGGCTACTGACACTTGGAGCTGTGTGTCCCCATTGTTACCCCACCCCCACCCCATTCTCCATGATGGAGGCCAAGGATCAAGCCTATGTGTAGACAGGCATGGCATGAAGAATAACCGAGCCTGACTTTTCCTCTTCCTGCATCTAATCCTAGACAGGTTCCACATGCCTTATTCGAATAATTATTTCAAATAGGAAACCATTGTCCCAGATCCTTACTTCCTCCCTCTCACAAGAGAGCTCTCAGAAAAGAGCTCCTTCTCCCCAGTTCTCTCACCTCCCACTTACTTTTCAACCCTTGTCATCTGGCTTCTAACTTTACCCCTTAAGTGAACTGGTCTCTTCCATGCTAAATCTCATTGGCTTTTCCCAGTCTTCATCCTCTTGACCTCTCTGTAGCTTCTGGCACTGTGGGACACACCCCTCCCCCTTCTGACCTCTCCTTCTGATTTCATAGCACTTTTCTGGCCTCCTTGGCTGGATCTTCATCATAACAGCTAAGATTTCTCTAGAGCTGGAAGGCTTACATTGATTTCATTGTTACCTCATTTGATCCTTACTATGTGAGGTAAGTGTTATTATTGTCCCCATTTTACAGATGGAGAAACAGGAGGTTAAGTGGTCACCCAGCTGATGCAGGATTCAAACAGAGGTATTTTGGACTCCAAGTCGTTTTCTGTCCAATATCCCATTTCCTAACTGAGGCTGCATCCCAGGGATCTGTCCTGGATCCTCTTCTCTTCAGTTTCTCCAGGGGTGGGGAACCTGTAGCCTCAAGTCCACATGTGGCCCTCTAGTTCCTCAAGTTTGGCCCTCTTAGGCCTCAAGGTGAAGGTTCCCCACTCCTGCATACTTTCTTTCCTGAGAATCTCATCAGTTCCCATGGGTTCATTGATCATACCTACTCAGCCCTCCCTCACTTAAATCAAATTCACTAGCACATCATGGCATGATGTCATGATTCTCTTCAAGAAGGAAGGACAAGGGGTGGCCAGGTAGCACAGCAAGTAAGAGCACTGGCTCCAGTGTTGAGATGACCTGGATCAAATCTGGGCTCAGACACTCAGCACCACACCCAGAAATAACTGGCCATGTAACCTTGAGCAAGTCACTTAACCCCAATTGCTTATAAAAAAATAAAAAAAGAAGGAAGGACAAACAATAACAATAACAACAACAACCACCTACTCAGATGACTCCCAGATCCATCCCTGACCTCTCTCCTGAACTCCAATCTTGCCCCAGACGGAGTCACCCAGTGCCTGCTGGGTATCTCCAGTCTCACATCTCTGAAGCATCTCAAACTCAACACAATCCAAAGGGAACTTTCCTCCTTTAAATCTTCCAGAACTCAAAATTTTAAAAATAAATGTCAAAAAAAGTTTTTTACACGTCATCGGCAAATAATAAAATAATAATTACAAAAGTCTTCCAAGCTTCCTTATTTTTATCGAGTATAATTGATTGAAGTTATTAAAACATTATCCTTTACCCTTCTCTCTCCCAAATCCAGTTAGTCACCAAACCTGTCGATTTCACCCCCACAACACTTCTCAGGACTGACCCCTTCTCTTCATTCACATAGCCACCACCCTCTGTTCAGGCTCTCATCACCTCTCATTCAACTATTACTATAGCCCCTCATGCCTGTCTTGTTCCTGATTGTCCTTGACTTCCATTCCAAATCAGTTGTCTTGTTTCTTTGGTGAGATTTGCCACCATGGATTCCAAGTTTTCTAGTCTGCTAATTATTTCTGTTGTACAGGTCATAAATTCGACTTTCACAATTCTTATTTCTTTTTTAAACCATTGTGATTCTTTGCTCTCCTGGGAATCCACAGGGTCCTTTTGCCTCATCTAGTGTTGATTAATTTTCTTTTGTCTTGCAAAATGAATTCCTAGATGCCCGAATTCTTTTATCTTATCTGGAGTCCATATTTCCGTCTTCTTGTTGCTTTCTATGGTTATGTTTAAGGTCTTTCATTCTGTATTCTTCCTCCTTGGATCTTTGGTAATTTCAGTCTTTTTCTCCCTTATTTCTCCCATCTCCCTCTCCTTTGCTGATAGTTTTCCTGGGGGCTGGATATCAGAGTATCTCAGTTTCCTCCCATGGCTAGACAATTCACTGTTGACCAACCTCAGTCTCTGGTCCAGATAGCTTTGAGGGTGATAACTGGATGCTGGGCTCTTTCCTTCAGGCTTTGTGGAGTGCTATAGAATCATACATGTGTCATGCCTCAGTTCCCCCTGTTCCTCTGTTCTCTGGCCAAGCTCTACTGTGGCACAAAGAGATGCCATGCTGTTCTCATAGGCTGAGTAAATGTTTTTCCCCTTGGATTTCCTCAGCACTAGGAAGAGGCCAAAACATGGGGCAGAGTTGAATTCTGTCTCAATCACATAGGTTGGCCTGCACAGCCCTTCTGTCAGGAGCGTGGTGGGCCATGGAGGAAGGGGTGCTGGATGAGCTTGGAAGCGGTTAGGGATTAACCTTCTCTGTTGTTCATTAAACCCATTGTTTGGGTTCTTGGTGTCCTAGAACATGGAAACAGCTGAAATCACTTTCTTTTTTTGCATTATTCCAATTTTGGAGCAGTTGTAAGGACTGGAGAAAATGTCTAGTCCTACATTTTGTTGGTCACATCTGCAGCCTCCTAATTAGATCTCAGGTCCCAGTGTCTCTTCTCCCCAATTTATCCTCCACAGAGATGATAAAATAATCTTACTAAAGTCCAATGTCCCTATTCAAGAAGCTTCTGGGGCTCCCTATTACTTCTAGAACCAAATAGAATCAAAATTATTTCTAGAATTCTCAACATGATGTTTAAAGCCTTCCACAGTCTTCCTCTGGCATGCTTTCCAAGATTATTTCCCATCCCTCCCTTTCACACATTCTATATTCTGGCTGAACTGACCCAGTTTTCCTCCAAACTCATCCCCATTCTTCATGCCTTTGAATAGGCTCTCCAGGCCATGGCTGGAGTGTCCTCCCTCACCCCCACCCCTTAGTATCCTTAGCTTTCTTTAAGTTTCAACTCATGTTACCACCTACAGGAAGCTTTTCCTGACCTCTCCCCCCTCCCCACCGTCAGTCGTTTGGGCTGTCTCCCTCTTCTGTGGCGTATTTAATTCTCTGTTTAAATGTGTTATCCCCATTAGGACATAAGTTTCTTGAGGCAAGACTTTTTGTCTTGTTCTCCTCTTTCCAGTGCTTTGCACATAGTAGGCATCTAATACTTAGATTTGCTTGTTGAGTTGGATTGGATACCACCAATATATCTATAGGGGTGAATTCTTCTGCCATCCCACCTCAAACCACTGTTTCCAAGTCTCTGCCTCCTTATCCCTCACCTTCCAAAGGAGAGGAGGCCATCTCTTTTTTTTTTTTGCAGTTTATATAAGGTTTGATTTTCAATTTAAAGCATTTGATGGTATAGCGTGGATCCTGCCCTTCACTGGGGAACAATGAAGCCTTACATCTCTCCAAGGAGAGAGGTAGGGAAAATCTAGTGCAGTAAAACCTGGATGAATGGAACTTTGCAGAGAACATGATGTTCTGGTTAATTCACATTTAACCAGAAAAACCTCATTTATTTTAACCTGTTGATGAAAATCTCTGTACAAATTCATCCCTGATTTCCTGCCTTAGGAAGTATAGTAAACTGAACATAATTTGCATTTGCTTTGATGGTTCAGGATATTACAGTGTCTTAGGTCTTTATTTTGAACATCAGTTAACATAAGATCAGAAAACTAGGTCTGGAAGGTACCCTAGAAGCCAGCTAGTTCAACTTCCTCATTTTATAGTTGAGAAAACTAAGGTCCATCAGAGGTTAAGTGACTTGCTCAAGGTCACACAGGCAGTAAATAGCAGAGGCAGGACATGAACACAGTTCTTCTGACTCCCAGTCCAGTCTTCATTCCTCTGTATCATGCTATCTCCATTAAAATTGCATGATACAGGGGTGGCTAGGTGGCACAGTGAATAGAGCACCGGCCCTTGAGTCAGGAGGACCTGAGTTCAAATCCAGCCTCAGACACTTAACACTTACTAGCTGTGTGACCTTGGGCAAGTCACTTAACCCCAATCGCCCTGCCTTCTCCCTCCAAAAAAAGCAAGATTTCTTGTATGATACAAAAAATAATGCTGAACTTAATAACATAAAATCTGAATTTAAATTTGGGTTCTATCGTTGATTGCCTGCATGACCTGGGACCCAGGAGGTTATCTTTTGCCCCCACATGCAAGATTCCTAATAATAGCTCTGATTGCTGATATTTCCTCTATTGCACCCGTGCATGTGGGAGTATGCAGGCCCCACTGACTGAAAGATAACCTGAGATGGGCCAGAGACCCAGACAAAACAGTATGAGGGGCTTCCTGGCCCATTGCTAAAGTTGCAAGGAGGTTGGAGACCTTTTTAATATGACTCTTCTGCCATCTAGTGGTTAGTAGTGTTGTTACAATATGAGTTTCATTACTGCCCACGCCAAAGGGTTACCCAGGCACCCCGACAGATCCGCCCCTGCTTCCCCATCCCCAAAGCATCAACAAATAGTTTTTCTAATACACAGAATTACAAATGAAAGGGGGTATGCAAACAAAAAACTAACTTTGTTACCTTGTTTGTATATATGCTATATAGTACTTTCTTATTATATATAATATATACATTTCATATACTTACATATTTCTTTAAAAGTAAACTATTTGTCCTATAAATTCAGTTTCCTATTTCATTCTCTTTCCTATTCTTTGTATATTGAAATGTTTGTGCATATTGATGACTATTAATTTTACAAAGAAAAATATTTTTAAAATATCATTTTTTCTTCCTCCATCTTCTCTTTCTCCTTTTCTTTTCCTTCTTTCTATTTTCTTGATTCTCTTGCTCTGCTCTCTGCCTTCTTCTCACCCTTCACCTCTTCTTCCACTGTGAAATGAGGAACCATTTCTTGATTAACTTGCCAGGGAGGGCACATTTCAGCACAGGCTCTGGCCTGAGCCCAACTTGGGTCCTCACTGGCCAGTCAGTCCCCCCATTACCTTCATCTCTGAGACTATGAGTAATTGAAAGGCATAGTGCTTAACCAGATGGAGCCTGAGAGTCCAGATCAGAAAAGCGGCCTCAAAAGGCCAATGTGGGCACTGCCCTCCAGGATACGAGCCATGAAACAGTCCTATTTTAAAACATCTTACAATAAATATCTTTTTATTTTTCAATATCTTTGATAGGCAATGCGGTGTAGTGGGTAAAGGAACTAGTTTTAGAGGAAGAGTTTGCAACTTGAGGTCTGTGAACTCGCTTTGTAAAATGTTTTGATAACTAGTTCAACCTGTTTTCCTTTGTAACCTTTTCTCTTTTATTTATTTATTTATTTATTTATTTTTTGCATTTTAAAGCATTATTCTGAGAAAGGATTCATGCAGAGGTGGGGAATCTGAAGCCTGGAGGTCACATGTGGTCCTCTAGGTCCTCAAAATTCACAGAAAAAAATTTTTTTAAGAAAAGGATTTGAGGGCAGGTAGGTAGCACAGTGAATAGAGCACTGGCCCTGGACTCAGGAGGACCTGAGTTCAAATCCGGCCTCAGACACTTAACACAAAAACTAGCCGTGTGACCTTGGGCAAGTCCAATTGCCCTATCTTCCTCCTTGCAAAAAAAAAAAAAAAGAAAAAGATTTGTTCAATAAAACTTGGACTCAGTCAAAAGGTCACATCTGAGGACTTCGAAGGCCACAGGTGGCCTTGAGGCTTCAGGTTCCCCACCTCCAAATGGGATACATAAGATGAACTGTCAAAGGTACAGTCTAAGAGCCAGAAAGACTTGAATTCTAATTCTACCTCTGACTCATGTGACTGACTAGTCATTTACGTACTGACCTACACTGGAAGAGGCAGTTCCCTCTATTGACCTCTTTCTGCCTTGGTTTCCTCACATGTGAAATGAGCAGGTTGGCCTAGGTGGCCTCTGATGACCCTTCGGTATCTAAATATAAGCTCCTATGGGTGACTTCCCCTCCCTGAGCATCAGTTTCCTCCTTTGTAAAAGGAGGGGTTTGGACTAGATGATTTCTACAAGTCTCTTCTCGCTGTAAATCCTAAGATCTGCCCTCTTTCCTTCCTTTCCCATATCCCCTTTGTCTCTCATCTCTTCATCTTATTCCCCTCTTTCCTTTAGAGTCAGAGCTAGAGGCTGAAGGCACCTTAGAAGTCATTGGGTCCAAATCCCCTAACTTTACAGATGAGAAAACTGATGTTAAGTGAAACCCGGAGAGAGTGTCCTGTTCCTGGCCTTCCTCACTCCAAGTACAGGGTCCTCTCCACCATCCCCCTCAGGCTCTTCTTCCTCTCTTCTCTCTCCTCCCTTCCTTCTTCTTCTTGTTCCCTCTCCCTATCATCTCTCTCTCTTTCCTTCTCCCTCTTTTCAATCAACGAGCACAGAAGAACCAACACTGGACACCATCGCGACATCCTGTCCGCCTTGTCCATTCTACCTTTCTGAGATCTGCTCGTTCTGTGCCATGGAGTGTGAGGCCCCTGCATTTACAGCCAAGCCTCAAGTCTTACAAGATCATGGCCAAGTGAAAACTTTTGGTCCCACCTCAGGTCTTCTGTGACTTCGCCGGGTCCCATCAAGGCTGAGTCTAAGTCTTTCTGCAACTACAATGGCTTGAAGACCAATAACTTTGGTTTGATGAAGTTTTGGAGGAGAGAATCGTCTGGCGCCAGGAGGTTATACTCTGTATTTCACACGATACTTTCCGTGGACAGCACATACTTTCTCAAGAACAGAAGACCACGCTAAAACTGAGGAACCAAGGGGGCCTGCAGGAAGAAAGAAGCCACAACAAACACCCACATGGTTATTGACGATTGATATCTACCTATCATGAAGAAAAAAAGGCTTCAATCCAATTGTTCTCTTTGATTTTGTGAGGCCCCAGTGACAGCAAGCAGTAGGGAGGGGGAAGAAGGGGAGAAAGGGGAGGGGGAGAGAGTTACACAGAGCTAGGGGGATGGGGTGGAGAACATATTTCCCAAATCCTTCCACCATCTCGGTTCCCCTTCCATAAAGTTGAGAAGAGTATCTTGGGCAAGCTTGGAGTAGGGACATATCTAGGTGTGCTTCAGGGCTCCCTTAAGGATTGGGAAGGGGGTGGAAATGTGTTCAGGACAGGTAGATACATTATAGAGCAGGCTTTGTTCTGAGGTAGTGAGCTCCCTGTCCCTGGATGGCACCTGGGCAAGGAATGGTATAAAAGGGATACTTTTTGGTCTCCTGAGGAATCCTTCACTTTTTTTTTTTTGGCTTTTTGGAAGAGGGAAGGTAGGGAAATTGGGGTTAAGTGACTTGCCCAAGGTCACACAGCTAGTTTTTATGTTAAGTGTCTGAGGCTGGATTTGAACTCAGGTCCTCCTGACTCCAGAGCCAGTGCTCTATTCACTGCACCACCTAGCCGCCCCAGAATCCTTCACTTTTTGGTGTCCTGTGCCCCTTTGCTTTACTCTGGGGAAGCCCAGGGGCCCCTTCTTGGAATCATGTTTTTAAACATATGAAATAAAATACATAGGATTACAAAGGACAATAATTATATTGAAACACAATGATCAAAATCTAAACAAACACCAATTTTCAGACTCCAGCTTTAAGAGCCCTTAGCCTGGCTGGTCTCAAGATGCCCAAATTCCAGAATTTCTGGTAACATAATCAGTTTAACTGCCAAGTACAGAGCAGAAGGAAGCCAGGCCTTCTGATTCCAGGCCAGACCCTCTGCTATTTACCCCATCCTCAACCCCACCCCCACCAAAACCCTCAGATCTAAATCCCCAGACATTAAAGGTGGCCCCTCCCTACAGTCAAGGGGAGGGCAGACTCTCATTCCCATTTCATGGAAAGACCCTGATCTCCTAGATATTGTTTCCAAATCAGAGAGACCAGGAGGCCAGCAGTTCCAACCCTTTCACTTTACAGATAAGGAAACTGAGTCTTAGAAAGAAGTTACTTGTCCAAGATGGAGGCAGGATTTGAACTTCTCTCCCAATCTAGAGTTGCCATTTACTTCTCTAATATCCGTACATATTAACTACCAACTTCTGCCTCCTAAGCAAATGCTCTCTTTCCCCGCCATTATGCCACTAGAAGCCTTTCCCAGAGTTTCTCCTGACCTTCTCCAGATTCTCCTTTCCCTAATTCATCATCCACACTGCCTGCCACATTGTCTGCCATGTGGTGGCCATATTAAAGAGAATGACAGACCTCACCGCTATGCTGAAGTCTGTTCACATGTGTACTCGAATCCCTGATCTAGGCTGAGCCCTTTGCAGATAGGGAAACTGAAGCCTGGAGACAGAGAAACTTCAGAATGTCAAGCTGAAGGGGTTTTACAGATGGGGATACTGAGACCCGGCTGACAAAGTGACTAGCTAAATTACCTACACCCCTAGCTGTGAGCTAGGTATAATCAGGAATGTATTTGGGTGTAGTGTTGGAAGCGTGGGTCTTAATCAGAGAAAAGAGACCATGTGTCAAATGAATTCCCAATCAGAGGCCACACAGGGTGGTGTAGCAGCAAACACCCCAAGCGTCCTCAGGGTTTGCCACCACCACAGGTTCTTGGATCTGCTTTGATAAAGGAAAGCAACTCAAAATGGGTTAACAAGCTTACTTTAATCAGTCAGACATATATCGTTTACCTTGTTCAGGGGAAAAAGGTCAGCACCCCGAACTTCAGAATATACAGGCAGAATTATCAAGACAGAAACAGATCAAGTAGACAGCTTTCCAAACTGTCCAATCATTACATCCATATCCAGTCAACATCTGGGTTTCCACATCTGGGTTTTTCAAAGCCGGGGGACTCTCAACAACGGCTTCCCAGAGTTCAGATCAAATCACAGAACACTTCTCAAAGTGAGTCCCAAAACAAAGCTACACATCAGGGCTTATATAGCCTTCTCCTGGCTCAGAGAATATAACAACCTTATTGACTCACTGGCTAATCAAGAAGTATCTACTGAAAAACAAGCCTCCCACCCCAGGCTTCAGGTGCACTTTAGCCTAGGGGCAGGGAAGATCTTCCAAATTTGCATTCCCATTACAGGTGGTTCCTTTTAAATTCAGTCAAGAGGCTAAGTCCAATTCATTAGAAGGGACCCCCCTACCCTGTGTGTTTCCAGTTCATTTAACTCCTGGCTGGTTTTCTCTATGGAGGCCAAGTGAGGGCCTAATCATTGCAGACACAAGATTGGGAGAGAACCAGCTTTTCTGAGACACCTTGGGGAGTTAGGAGAGCTAGAGGATGCCCCTGCCCCCGCCCCCACCCCAACCTTGTCAGGGCTTATGGGAGTACATGGAAAGGGATGCAACATGCTTCACTGGAGAACCTCTCCATGGTGGGACTACAGACACACCAAGAAATCTTTAAACATATGCTCCAAATGGTGGTCTTTTGAAAACTTTTCTCATCCCCAAGGTGAACTTTATCATCTACATTTATATAGAGCTTTAAGGAATTCTGTGAGGGAAGGGATAATGATCCCCACTTTGCAGAAGAGGAAATAACGAAAGGACTTTTCCAAGGTCACCTGGCTGTTTTGCCAGAGCTAGGCCTAGGTCTATTAGGACCGTGGCCTTTCAATGGCAACATGCTGAGGCTGCCTTCTCAACCCCTCCCCCCATGTTCTAGATAGTGGGCTCCATTGTGATCTGGAGCACTGAACAATAATTGGAGCTTTGCTCTCATTGGCTGTGCAGACCTAGAAGTCAGTTTTGAGGGTTCTAAATAGGCCAGACAACAAGGGCTGCCACAAAGACTTCTGGTATTATTTGGGCCCATCACAGTCCCTGCTCAGGTCATCTGACATTCCTATCTGGTCTGGTTCTCTCTGTAGAGATGGGCCGAAGTCGGAAGACAGCCACCCCACCTCGTCAGTTTAACTTCATGATGCCCACCAAGAGCCTGCGCTGGGTAGACTGCATCAACCCAAAAGAAGCCAAGGAAGGCAGCTCCAAGAAGAGTCCTCTGGTCATCACCAAACCACCCCAGCAGTTCCCTCACTGGGCCCCACCAGGCCACCCCACCAACTCATGTGACCCCTTTTTCCTAGGGATTGCTGAGCCCAGGGCTCACGACAGGCTGGCTGACAACATCATGCCCCGACTTCCATATCTGAGTTCGAAGAGGGACATTTCACTGATCCCCAGGAGACAATGGCAAGGAGAGGAACTGTGGTCCCAGGTGCAGCCTCCCCAGTGGGGCACTGGCCCCATCAACACCCAGACTGAGGGGCGCAGCCTGCTGACCCATACTTTTCAAAAAAGGGAAGCAAGACCCCGTCCCCCCAACTGGGGAATATGGCTTCCCATGTCCTTCCTGTCATCTTACATGAATAGTATAGCTATGTTGGGCAGTAAGGTGCGTTTCTAACTCTGGGAGGCCATGATGAAGGGGAGAAGAAAGAAGCAACTTGGGGCTACAGTGGGGCCTTGGCTCCCACCATACTAACTGCTGTTGATGGATGTATCCATGATAAATAAACCAGATGGCCTTTAGACAAGTGATTTCCTAGATTTTGTGACCTGGGAGTGCCTGGGCTGGTGGGATTGAGATGGTAAAGCTGAGCCTGGAGCATGTTCCTGACTCTAGGACTTTGGGTTTGGGGGCCATCCCTGGGTGGGGATGGGGGATGGTTGGGGGTAGGCTGGGGAGGAGGCTTGAGTTTTGCTGACTGTGGCAGGAGAATTTGAGGGACTGTTCCTGTGGGAGGGTAGTAGGGCAGACAACACTATACTTGGAGACAGAGGCCTTGAGTGATGTGAATTTTGCCTCTGTTGGCTGCCTATAGCAAATCATTTAACTTTTCAGGATTTCCATTTCTCCCTCTGTAAAATGGGAGGGAAGTTGTTCCTGAAGTTCCTTCTGGGTTCAGATCTTTTTATCATTTCTGATCTAATGGCATGGTAGAAGAACAGAGGTGAAAGGGACCTTAAGGTCATCTAGTCTAACTCCCTCATTTTACAGGTGGGGAAACCGAGGCCTGGAAAGGTATCATAGATTTGGATCTGGAATGAACCTAATGCAATCCCCCCATTTTATAGATGAGGAATCTGAGGATGAGAGAGTTTCAGTGATTTATCCAAGGTCACACACAGGTAGTAAGTAACCAAGCTGGGACTCCTCTGATTATAGGACCTTTGCTCTACCCTGGAGTAATACTGTGCTACCTAGTCCCCTGTCCTCTCTGCCCTCCCCTCCCACATATCTTAGCAGATCACCTGTTGGCCTTGTTAGAGATAGGACACCTGGAAACATTTGTTGACCAACAACTTTCCTCTGTAAGGCTCAAGAAAAGACTGCACTAGGTAAACTGAGTCACCCTTCCCCAAAGAAAATGGGGAAGTCCTCTGGAGCTGGGTAAGGATCCCAGTCAATGACCAAAGCAGCCCCTGTGAGAGGCCCATGGCTGAGAACCGTGACCCCTTGCCTGGAGGGTGTGTAGGAGGGGGCCCCACCAAGGTCTCCCCTGGGCCCCACGGGCTCCATCAACCACGAGGCCCAGTGTGAGGGCTGTGGCTTGCTGACTGGGGCCTTTCAAAGGAGAGAAGCCAACGGAGGGGAGGTGCCCCTCCTTCAATCCTGGAGTTTGTCCTCATCAAGCAACAGAGAGCATTTCTACCACTAGGGGGCACTGTCCCCCTTGTTATTGCACTCACCAAAGAAGCTCTAAAACCTTCAGTCTCCTTGTCCCATCTTCACACGGAGCTCCTGGTTGGGAGGGGGTCTTTTATGGGACCTAGTGGGATGATGGGACCCCATGATGCTGTGAGGGGACCCCGAGGGCCTATGCCTGGTCCAACAAGCATTTAGAGCTGAAGTCTAAGGTTCTGGGTTTGAATCCCAGCACTCTCACGTATGAAAGTTATTTAGGTGATATCATGGAAAAGCCCATCTCCAGGACCCTGGGGGTTTCCCTAAGTGTCTGTCTCTAAGATTAGAGGAGCCAAGGCTCCTAGAGATGACCTATCCAAGCTCAGCTTACCCAGAGAAGAGAGAAGTCGCTATAGCTCTGGTTCCAACTCTGGCAGGAATACCATAAGACTTTTTCCATGACACCACTCAGGGAACTCGAAAGTGCTCAGGGGAGGGAAAGCAGAGGCCTGCTTGAGACATTCTTGTATCCCCAGTAGGGATTTTCAAGCTAGTAAAGGCATTATGGGGGAAAAAAAGTATACTGGAACTGGGCCTGGAGGAAAGAGGGAAAGAGAGGGGTTTGGGGTTCAAATCTTGCCTCTGTTGCTTCCTTTCTGTGTGACCTGAGGTAAGTCCCTTCTTCTCCAGGCCTCAGTTTCCTCCTATATATCTGAAAGACCACTTCCAGCTCTAAAGCCAGGGCCCCATCCAGAAAACAGAGTGGTGCTTTCTCAGGCTTTGGGAGTCCTCATTATAGTGGCTGGAGAGGTGGAGAAGGAAGGGGGACACAGGCTGTGGTCTGGAACCTGTTCCAGGGATTCGGGGCAGGGGGAGATGAGTGAAGACTCAGCCAGAGACAGACAGAAACAACAGATCAAAAAAAAGCAGGGGACTTCCCAGATCCCCAAGGAAGGACCGGAGCCTGAGGATGGAGGAAATACCTTGTTTCACACTGGTCACAAGCCCTGTGGTAGGGCTGCCCAGCCCCACCCTCAGAGAGGGCATCAGAGTCAGCAGGGATCTGATCTCAGAGGTCACTGAACAGCAGCACACTCAGGGTCTCAGAAGCTGTTCCTAGCCCATGGGGAAGGGCCAGAACTTTGTCAGAAATAACAAATTAAGGCTCAGACACTAAATAAGTGAACATCATAGACTCCTCATAGAGAACCAGGGGTAACCTAAAGAGTCATCTAATCCAAACCCCCTCTTTGCACAGCTAGGGAAACTGAGGCCCAGAATATATACTAACACGGGTGGCAGAGCCAGAATTCATACCAAGCTCTGGAATCCCAGAATAGAATTCTTTGCAAGCCTCCAGGGCAAGTTTATGGAGGAGGCAGCCCCTGAACCAAGCCTTCAAGGACAAGAATTCGTCAAGTAGAGATTACTTGATGGGGAAGGTCTTAGGGAAGATGGTATGATTTCTCTTATCTCCCCACTGAAAGTTGCAGAGAAAGTCAAAACAGGCAAGAAAGCCAGGGTATCACCTTGTCTAAGCCTTAAGGCCCAACACAGGGGAGAGAGCAGGCCCAGGCCACCCCCAGGGTCTGAGAGCATCCTTCCCTGAGGAGGCTTGGAGGGCCAAGTTCACACTAGCCCAGCTCTAGCTAGTTCCCTAGGCCCACAGCCTTCCTCAGCCTAGCATAGGGAATCAGAGCCAGATGCCTGGGAAAGCAGGGAGAGCTGGAAAGGGCACCTCACCCACCTCCATGAGCACTGGCAGTGGACACACAGGAAGGAGAAAGAATCTGCGATTTCCAATCAGAAAATTCCACTTCTCATTCTAGCTATGTCATTCTTTGTGTTACCATGGGCAAATCCATTCCTTGTCTGGGTCTCAGTTTCCTCCTCCATAAAAGGAGGAGGTTGGATAGATGTCTTCTGAACCCTTCCAGGGCTTTCCACCATCCCTGGCTTTCTCTGAGGCAGCCTAAAGGGCACAGTAGAGAGACCACTGGGTCTCTCCCCTTCCCTTTTTCTCTCCCTCCCTCTCCCTCCTAGACTGGGCTCCAGTTCCACTTTCTGCAGGACGATGCCTGTTGGGGCCCTCTGAGCTTACCTTTCTTCTACTCTATATACTCCACATACCTGGTAATGAACGTGCCCTCTCTTTCATCAGTTAGACTGTGAGCTGCATGAGGGCAGGGCCTGGGTTTCTGCCCTTCTGTGGCTCCCCAGTGCTTAGCAGAGTCCCTGGCCTCTGAGGTCCCTTCCAGCGCTAGCTCTCTGATTTTATATGTAACCTTAGGCAAATCCCTTCCCCTCCCTGGGCCTCAGTTTCCCCCTCTGTAAAAATGAGGACATTGAATCATGTTGCCTATAAGGTCCCTTTTGGCTCCAAATCCTATTAAATGAAGTAAATTCTCAGTTCCAATACTCATTGGTTGCTTAACTTGGCCAACTCACTTGTCTAATTCATTGGGCCTCCATTTACTCATCTGTAAATGAAGGATGATAATCCGGATTCTGCACGAGGCTCAAGCATAGCCTGGGGGGGGGGTGACCCTGGGTTCTCCAAGGCTGTCGCAATGGAGCACAAGTGTGGGGATGGTCCACCAAGTTGGCAGGGCTTTGAGCAGGGCCCTGGCTGCAGACTCTGTTGTTGAAGGCCAACCTTGCTAAATCCAGAAAGTTTCATCACTGGCTAGCTAGTCACCTGGCATTGGACTGTGGCTGCCCATTTATCAGTGAACAAAGTCCAGAATTATGCTAGGCCTTGTGGCAGAGAGTGATGATGTCAGAGAAATGACAAAGAGCTCAGGGGGCTAAGAATACTGCAGCTTTTAGACCATCTATCAGGGAAAGGCAGTTCATAGACAGGTGACCCCAAAACCAGGAAAATCTGGGTTCAAGCCCTACGTCTAAAACCTGTGATCCCCACAGTATGTGATCTTAGGCAAGTCATTTCTTTATTCTTGGGCCTCAGTTTCTCCAGCTAGGAGTTTCCAGGAAACCCTGAGTCCAAACTCTATCACTATGTGCTTTCATTTTGCTGTTGGCGTGCTAAACGCCAGCTACTTATTCAAGGGTCAATTGAGCTCTCCACCACTCCTGGGGGATGTACCTTTTATAAATGAAGTTGTAACACAAGGAGTCACGGCTAACCAGTGGACGTTCTCCTGGGTCCTCCTTGGAAGGGCGGAACATCAGAAAAGCATCATGCCATGGGACGCTCAATACATCTTCTTTTCGAGACCTTATTTTTTCCATTTGATTTGTTTATGAAATTTTCTTGCTGTCTTTTGTTTTTTTCATGTCACAGCTGTTTCCTTATTATACCCCTGAGAACCAAGGGAACCTTCCCTTGTCACGAAGAAAACCCATCAAAATCGACCAACCAAGGGAACATATCTGCCAATGGATGCTCCCCTCAGTACCTGAACTCTTTGCTAAGAGGAAGGAAATAGGTTTGAGCATCTTTCAGTGGGTCAGAGATGGCCTTTTCCTTTGGACTGGAAAGGTCTGAACAAAAATGGCTAAGAGAGAGAGGGAATACAAGTAAGGAAAGAGCAAGAGGGCCCATTTGTTGTTGTTCAGGCATTTTTTCATTTGTCTGCCTCTTCGTGATCCCATTTGGGGTTTTCTTGGAAGAGACACTGGAGTGGTTTGCTTCATTTTACAGATGAGGAAACTGAGGCAAACAGAGTGAAGTGACTTGCCCAGGGTCACACAGCTAGAAAGTGTCTGAAGGTGGATTTGAACTCAGGTCTTCTTGACTCCAGGTCTGGCACTCTATCCATTGTACCATCTAGCCACCCCAAACAAGCCCCTAGCTGTCCTTGAGTGACTGAATGAATGCATAAAACATTTACTGAGCACTTGCTGTCTACAAAGCACTGTTCTAGGCACTGAGGGTACAAATAGAAAAGTCAGATAGCCTTGCTCTTCAGGAGCTCACATCCTAATAGGGGACACAACACAAAGGGAAGGTTCTAGAAGCAAATCAGACAGAAAGGTCCTTAGGGGCATCAGCAAAACAGATAGTCAGACCTGTTCTTGGATATCATTTCCCTCAATAAAATCAAGGCAGATTCTGATGTTGAGTCATTGGACCAGGCCTAGGACTTTGGGGTCAGGAACTTTCTTTTCTGGGTTTTTGGTAACTGCAGCCGTAGTTCCTGCAGGAGTGATTGCCAGGCTGTATCCCCACAGACCCAGGCTGCTTCCCATGGCTGTAGGCCTTGGGCTGGAAACATTACCATTCCTAAGGCTCTTAGGTTCAGGGTGCTGGGATGTCTCCATCAGGAGCCAAGGCAGCATGATGGTCAAGGCGCTGATCATGGGCTGACTGGTCTGACACATACCCGCTGCCCCTTGTCTCTCCTCAGGGTGCCCCGCTTGCCTCGTGGGCGACAGTTGGTCAGAATTTGTTGCTGGTGGGGATGAGGCAGGTGAGCCACCTCCCAACAATGATTTCTCCCCTCAATGACTGGGCTCTCTGCTGGAAGCAGGGCCAGTGGTTTGTGAAGCATTGCTTTTCTTAAGGCTCTCATCTGGGCCTGAGGGAATTTTGTGGTCTTGAGGTGTTCAAATCCTCTGGCCCAGATGACTTACATCTTCAGGTTGGCCTAGATGTCTAAGGAAGGCCCTCAGGTTCTCAAGCCTGGGGCAAGGAAAATAGTATCTTGATTTTATGAAGAGATAATTAACAAAGGGAAGGGAATAGGCATTTGTATAGTTTTATTATGTGCCAGACACAGTGCCCAGTGCCCTTACAAATATTAACTCAATTGTACACAGAGTAGCTTTTAATGTTCCAAGTCAATTTGGAAGGAGATCTCCAGTGGAGTGCCCCAGGGACCTGTGCTTGGCCCTGTTTAATATTTTAATCAATGAGTTGGATAAAGATAGAGATGGCATGCTAATTGAACTGTTTTCCTACATATACCCCATTTATTTTCTTGTAGATTGACTGTGAAGAGAATTCATCATTCTTTCATGTCTAAATAAATGAAGGGGGGCAGGGCAGGATTAAAAAATGGGGCAGCTAGAAGGTGCAGTGGATAGAGGCATTGGCCCTGGAGTCAGGAGGACCTCAGTTCAAATCCAACCTCAGACACTTACTAGCTGTGGGACCCTGGGCAAGTCACTTAACCCCCATTGCCTCTAAAAAAATGTAACTGGGAAATACTTAACAAACTAAATTAAAACACAATAGGACATAGATAATGTTAATATGTGGTTTTAAAATTATGTGTGGGTTAAAAAATCAATTTCACAAGAGGGGGAGGTATGGTCATTGATGGTTCATTTGAAAAAGATCTGGGGGTTGACATGGACCTCAAGTTCCATTTGAGTCAACAGTGTGATATGGTAACCAAGAAAATGAATGTGTTCTTGAAGCCTAGTATTGAGGAATAAGGAATTATGTAGTCTCTCTGGAGGACTTCTACTCTACCCAGCCCTCCTCAGACTTCTTTTCAGGGTATTGTGTTTATTTATAGGCTCCACGGTTTAAGAAGGACCCCAGTAAGTTGGGTTTTTTTGCTTTTTGGAGGGGGCAAAGCAGAGCAATTGGGGTTAAGTGACTTGCCCAAGATCACATGGCTAGTTTTTATTTTGTGTGTGTGTGTGTTAAGTGTCTGAGGTCCTCCTGACTCCAGGTTCAGTGCTCTATTCACTGTGCCACCTAGCCTCCCCAGGACCCCAGTAAGTTGGAGAATGTCTAGAGGTGGGCAACCAGGATGGAGAAGGCCATCAATTTCATCTCAACCATGTGAAGCCTTGAAGGACGTGGGGATGGTGCATGCCAGCTGTCCTCATGTCTTTGGAAAAAGAACTTTCAGAAAGGAGGGGGCCAGGATTTGCAAAGAAGCAAATTCAGTTCAATGTCAGGAAAAACTTCCTGACAATGGGCATGGCCCCCAAATGGAGCTGACCACGTCTGAGGAAGATGGCGGGCTCCCCGTCAATGGAGAAGGTTGGAGAAGGGACTCTTTATAGGCTCAGAGCTGACTTAGAAAGCCACCAGGGTCTCTTCCAACCAAGTTGAATGGACTGCTCATGATTGGAGGGATCAGGTAGGAGGTGGGATGACCCTTTGTTGGTGATAACTTCGAACCATCACCATCATCCTCATTATTTCTACTATCAGTGACGGCCCCATAGAGAGGTAGAAAAATGCTCAGTTTAAAGTCAGGAAGTTCACCCATTAACTCTGTAGCTCTGAGAAAGTTGCTCAATTCCTAGGGACCTCAAACAATGCCCTAGGATTTGTCTCTAGATCATAGACAGGCTGGGCCACCCATATAGCAGAACAGGGAATTCCCCACTATGGGCCTAGCCAGCTGATGGAATCTGACTCTTTCCCATAGCCCTCCATCATGAACCTGTGTGTCTAGCGTTTCCAGGTCCAGTGTGGTAGGCTTTGGTTGTGCTGTGAGTTAGTCCAGCTCAGTACTTTGGGGGTCCTCAGAGCAGCCCAAGCATGTAGGAAAGGTAGAGTTGAGATCCTCCCCCAGGCTGGCTGCCATATTGGGAGGTAGAGGGAGTGAGTTCTTGGTGCCATCCCTGAAGGAGGTTGGGTGCTGGAGAAGGAACCCAGATTTCTGTTACTGAAGGCCCAGGGGAGGGGAAGAAAGGTTGGGGAAAGGGCAAGTGGGGTTGAGGGATGGGGTGCTGATGAAAAGCCCAACTGTTACTCTTGAGCAACTGAGGTGGCCTGGAGTCTAGGCTGTGGTGAACTGGACTTCCCTCCCATCATGACTTTGCAGGCCAGGCTGAGGGATTGGGGTTTGTGAGAAGGCTATTTGGAAACCCCATCACAGGAGGGAGGTGGTGTAAGATAAGCCACCCATCCCAGGCCCTACTCCCTTTCCCAGCCCCAAGTCAGAGAAGGCTAGAGCTCTGGGTCCCAGGGATGGCAGCCACGGTCTCTGTGGCCATGGAATCCCAGAATTCCCAAGTTGGAAAAATCTTAGAGACCCCCTCATTTTAGAGTCAGACCAAGTGTGGTTTCACACAGCTTGGAGGATTGGAACTGGGGCTCCTGTGGCCTCACAACCATTATTTTGTGCTTTCTCTGTACCACCAGGGAGGTACCGAAGGAAGTAAGATCTGGGTCCTGCCTTCGAATCTTGGACTAGGAGTCAGGGCATACAAACATAACTAAAGAAACCAGAACATGACAAATACAAAGGCCCAACACCTCTATTCTATGTGAGGTCCATTATATATTTGGCTGGGGCAGGGAGTAAGTCAGGAAGGAGTTCCTGGAGGAGGTGACCTTGGAGGTGGGAAGAAGGGCCAGGAAGGGCATTTGGGGGCATCAAGTGAGCAGTACTATGTGTGGGAGAGGAAATGGAGAGCATAGAGGAGGAGGATGGGTGCCAGATTTGGGAAGACCTTGAATGTCAGGCTAATGGAAACTCCTTGGGAATAGGGATTGTTTTTTGTATTTGTAAAGAAGGGGATGAGTATTTATATAGTGTCTACTATGGGATAGCTGGACAGAGCACTAAGCCCAGAGTCAGGAAGTTTTGTTGTTGTTGTTGAGTTGTTTTTCAGTCATGTCCAACTCTTGGTGACGCCATTTGGAGTTTTCTTTCTTTTTTTTTAAGCAATTGGGGTTAAGTAACTTGCTCAAGGTTACACGGCCAGGTGTTTCTGGGTGGGTGCTAAGTTTCTGAGCCTGGATTCGATCCCCAGGTCATCCCGACACTGGGGCCGGTGCTCTTACTCGCTGTGCTACCTGGCTGATCCCTGGAGTTTTCTTGGCAGAGATCCTGGTGTGGTTTGCTATTTCCTTCTCCAGCTCATTTTACAGATGAGGAAACTGAGGCAAACAGGTTAAGGAACTTGCCCAGGGTCATACAGCCAGTCTGAGGTTGGATTTGAACTCATGAAGATGAGTCTTCCTGACTCCACAGCTGGCACTCTATCCACTGCAGTGCCCACAGATGCCTTCCTACCACACAGTATTGACTATATAAATGTTAGCAATTGTTATATGCAAGGCACTGTGCTGAACTCTTTACAATTACTATCTCCTTCGATCCTCACTGAAACCCTGGGAGGGTGGCACTATCCTTATCCCCATTTTACAGATGGAGAAATTGAGGCAGATAGAGGCAAAGTGACTTGTCCAGGGTCCCACAGCTAGTTAAGTGTCTGAGGCCAGATTTGAACTCAAATCTTTGTGACTTCAGGCCAAGAGCTCATGCTTTTTGGCAGCTATCTCCCCAGTGCTTAGCATAGTTCTTGGCTAACAGATATTTAATAAATACTTGTTGATTGATTGAGAGTTAGGCCACAGATAGCCACTGCCATGATCATCTTTGTGCCAAGTTCATTGCCTTAGTTTTTGCTGTTGCCCAACTAGGGATTCTTCACATTTGTTGTGCCCCTTGGACAGTCCCTTTCTCAGAATTGGATTTTCCAGTAATTGAATGTAATATGAAATTTCTCTTAGATGTTGGTGAAAAGAAAGATGCAAAGGCTTTTTCTCCCTATCTAATGTCAGAGAACCCTTGAAATCTATCTACATACCCCAACGGAGCCCTAGTTAAGAATTCCTGTGCTATACTCCATGAGGCCAGGGAATGAGCCCAGCACAGAACTCTGTGCATGAGAGGAATTGATGAAATGATTGTTGGTTAGCTGTCACATGTACTGTGCTAAGGCCTCTGCCAGGTGCTGTGCTTGGTGCTGGGGAAACCCAAATGGCTCCTACCATCAAGGAGCTTACATTCTAATGGGACAACTAGCACACACATACAGAGGTAGACATAAGATCGTTATAAGGTCAGTTTGGTTCTCTTTTGCAGGTGGGAGGGGGTGGTCAGGAGAAATCTCCTAGGAGGTGGCATTGGAGCTAAGCTTTGAAGAAAGCCAGGGATTCTAAGAGGCAGAGGAGAGGGGGCATGGGGAGGAGCTTGTACAAAAGCATGGAGGTGGAAAATGGAGAGCCATGGATGAGAAACCATGAGAAGAGGGAATTTTGGTCAGACATTAGGTTGAGGCCAAAGCTTTCTGCACCAGAGGGGAATTAGTGGGTGAATGAATGTGCAGGACTATTGGAGCAAGCAGAGAGAACAGTTCTGAGCCAATTGTGTTAGTTTAGGAAGCTGGGAAACAGGGGTCCTGATTTTTATTGGTGTCTGACAGTAAAATTGCCAGAATTTGGTAATTGATTAGATATAAGAGACGAGGGGAAAGGAAGAGTTGAAGCTGAAAAGCAGCATCATTCAGTTGTGGCCTGCTATAATGGCTAGATCTGGATTTGAAACTGATTCAGGCACTTACTAGCTGTGTGAGTCTGGTCAAGTCACTTCTTTTCCTGAACCTCAGTTTCCCCATCTGTAATATGAAGGGGTTGGTCTCTAAGGGCCCTCTAGCTCTTGATCCAGGCTCCCATGCATGACAAGGGACAAATCCCCTCATCTCCCTGGTCCCATTCTCCTCCTCTAAAATGATGTGGTTGGGCTAGCTGAATTCTCAGCTTTTTTTTTTTTTGGCTTTTTGGAGGGGGGAAGGCAGGACGATTGGGGGTAAGTGACTTGCCCAAGGTCACACGGCTAGTAAGTGTTAAGTGTCAGGTCCTCCTGACTCCAGGGCCGGTGTTCTATTCACTGTGCCACCTAACTGCCCCTCAGCTTTCTTCTAGTTCTAGATCTAAGATCTTATGACCTGAAGAGCACTAGATTACTAGGAGAGGACCTGGGTTTGAATCCTGACTCTCTTGTTTACTATCTCATAGGTAAATAGAGATCACCTCTGAATAGGATGATCTTCTTCTTTCTCCTCCATCTTGGCAGGACTAACCATCAGAGCCCTAACAGACAGAGGGGAGAAGGAGTGTGTGGCAAGTGGGAAGGATTCTCTATCCAGAACTGAAAGATTCTCTGTTGGGAGAGGTCAAGTTTCAGAGCTAGAAGATATCCACAGTGGCCATCTAGCCCAAGCCACAACTGAACAAGACTTTCCTCTGTAATACACCCAACCATTAGTCATCTAGTCTCTTCTTGAAGACCTTTAGTAAAGAGGAAGTTGCTACCTCTCAAGGAAGACCATGCTACCCCAACAAAGGGGAAGCCATGGGGGGAAGAGAGGAGGATGTAAGACATCTGGTATCCTCCTTGATAACTAACCCAGCTCTTCTTCTTGATGTCAACAAAGCTTTTCTTAGCTTTCGATAATTTAAGGAAGCAGAAAAAACGGAAGCATATTGTTTGAAAGGATAAATACTGCTAAACATAGGGCCCTCAGGTCTGGCTTTGAGTCAAGTTAGAAAATAGTGTTCTCTTTTTTACTTAGAAGACATCCACCTTTCTGGTAGAGGACCTGTTGGTCTCAAGTCATAGGAGCAGAGATCGTTAAATCCCAAATGGATCTTTCCATATTCATTGGACATCACTTCCTCTCCCTTACTCTATAGTCCATCTGGACTGGCCTTCTCTCTGTTTCTCACATGTGAAATTCCATTTCTCATCTCCATGCCTTTGCACTGGCTCTGCCCCACGCCTGGAATGATCTCCCTCCTTAACTTCTACCTTATTGAGTCCCTAAGATGCAACTTGAGCATCATCTATTGAATGAAGATTTTTCTGACCTCTCCAACTGCCAACATCCTCCCTCCTTAACTACCTTATAATTAACTCCTTAATATTTATTCTTGTTATATTGATTTTGCATACACTACCTATTAGAATGGAAAGTGGGGATTATTTCATTCTCTACCTTTATGACTCCATTGCCCAGCACAGTACCTGGAATGAAGTAGGACCTGAATGAATGTTTGTTGATTACTGATTGATTGAAGGAGCCTTGCAACATAGAATATAGGTGATTCAGAGCTAGTTGATACAACCCCTTCCTTGTAGAAATGAGAGAACTGAGGCCCAGAGAGGTTCAGGGATTGCCAAAGGTCACACAGGAGGTCTGAGGAGCAGAGCCAAGGTCTTTGTACTTCCTTTTCTGATTCTTGGTTCTATTATTCTTAATTTTATTTAAACCCTGGTCCAATTCATTACCCCACCTCACTAACTGTGGATAAACAGAGCAGTTTTAGCACTAAGAGTGGAAAGAGGAGTGAGCAGGTCTGCAGATTTGCTAGGTAGGGAGCCTCCAACCCAGGGGATTTTGGGTAGGGGGGCAGTGTGGCATCATGGACAAAGGAGGACCTGGGAGAACTGGATCATAATCTTGCTTCTAACACTTACTAGATGTGTGACTTTGAGGAAGTCACTAAGCCTTCTTGAGTCTCAGTTTCCTTCTTTGTAAAACAAGGATAATAATATTTGCACATTATCAGTCATAGAAAAAGCATTGGATTTTACATTAGAGCATCTGGCTTCAAAACCTGGTCATTCTCTGGGCCTTAGTTTCTTCACATGAACTTGATATTATATCATGGAAAGGGTCCTGAATTTGTTGTCAGGGAACATGGATTACAATCTTCATTCTGCTATTCACTGCCTCTGCGACCTTGGATGCTTCAGTTCTCCACCCTGGGCCTCAGTTTCTCTCTGTAAAGTGAGGGGATTAGACCAGATGACTTGTAAGGTCCCCTCCATCTCTAGATCTTTATAAAGTCTATTCATTTTTCAGTGCCTCAGTTTCTCCCTTTGTAAAATGGGGGAGTTAGACTAACTGGCTTCTGAGGTTCCCTTTTGGCTCGGACTCCTCTAATTCCACGGTCCCTAGGTTGAGAAAGCACTGTAGCAATTCCATTGGGCTCTTGCTATTATTGGAGGTCAACGGCTGCCAACTCTACTCCCCTCCTTCCTCCCCCTTCTGCCTTCCAGAATGTTCTTTAAGGCCAAGGTTTTTCTTGTGAAACTGTACTTGAGGGTGATAAGAACCAAGCCTGTTAGTTACTAAGATCCTGAAATAGATGCCCACATCACCAGTGAAGTGAGTTTGCAAAATTTCCTCCCTCCTCTGACCTTGACCCCCTTCCTCCCACTGGATTCAATTCAACCCAACTCAACAAATATATATTAAAAACCTACTGTGCACTCAATGTGGGGAATGTAAAGTCACAGTTTATACCTCTAAGGTCTTTGTGATCTAGTGGGGGGGTTGGCGTGAAGAGGTAGACACAGATTAGTACAAGTTAGAATGTAACAAGTTGGCGAGAATGGGCAAAGAAGGAAGGAGAGATTATTGTGGTTGGGGTGGGGGAGAATCTCATCTACCCTGGGACATACAGATGACCTTGGAGTCTGGAAGAGAAGAAATCCAGAGACCCTACGGGGGGGCAGAGAGAGCTGGGGAGTGATAATGATGATTAATCCTTTCCTATAGCATTTTGGTGGTTATGAAGCATGTATTAAAGCAAACCTCACAATCACCCTATGAGGTAGATATTACAGGTTTTCTTATTCTCCTTTTACAAGTGAAGAAACTGAGGCTCAGAAGTGAATTGTCCACAATCCCACTATAAGGAAGTTGCAGGTTGTGTTGCTGTCAAGTCATTTCTCAGCCCTGTCCAGCTTTCCCTGACCCCATGTGGGGTTTTCTTGGCTAGGGTACTGGAGTGGGTCACCAATTCCTTCTCCAGCTCATTTTACAGATGAGGAAACTGAGGCAAACAGGGTTAAGTGACTTGGCCAGGCTCACACAGCTAGTGGGTGTCTGAGGCTGGATTAGAACCCAGGTTTTCATAATTCCAACCCCAGTGCTCTATCCATTGCAGCTCCACTTAGCAGCCCAAGTTATAGGGGAAGGATTTCAAATCAAGTCTCTCCTGACTACAAAAGCACCGCTCCATCCTTGATTAGACATCATCATTACTGTAAAGTCCATAAAGCTTAATGAAAGTGGCTCCTCAAGTTTATGCCTGTATGTGTTTTTTGGATAGTTCTAATTTTTATAATCAAATAATACTTTAGCTCAATTTACACATATTGAGTGAGGTTATATTCATAACAAAGTATATTGGGCAGGTAGGTGGCACAGTGGATAGGACACTGGGTCTGAAGTCAGGAAGATGTAAGTTCAAATCCAGCCTCAGACACTTACTAGCTGAGTGACCCTGGGCAAGTCACTTCATCCAGTTTGCCTCAATTTCCTCATCTGCAAAATGAGCTGGAGAAGGAAATAGCAAATCACTCCAGTATCTTTGCCAAGAAAACCCCAAACGGGGTCACGGAGAGTCTGAAATAACTCAACAACAACAATGTTGGGTAAATATAATTTTATTTTCCTTAATTAAAGCTTTTTTCTAGAGTGAGTTTTTTTTTTCAGAAGTTATGCTCTTACAGAGAGTGTGACAATGAAAACTAACACTTGTCTAGGTCTCTGCTATCATTCTGAAATATGAATGAAAAATAGTAGAAAACCAAAGCCATTATCTTCCTCTCTGAGACCTGTAACCCAAGGGAGCCCAAAGGGGCCATGCACTCAGACCTACTTTTAGAGCAAAGCAAATGAGTGATAGCTATCTAAGTCTATCCTGTAGGGCCTATCCTCAAAGAATCAACTTCTCTTCCATGAACTTCTTGTCCCTCTTTGGATTAATCTAGGAAGGTCTTGCAAACAAAGTTCACTTAGGTCATGTTTTGAGGCTCCTCAAATCCTGTCCTGGCTGACAACATACAATATTGTTATTGGGTACCAGATTGGCCAAAAAGTGCATCAAGGACTCTCAGGGGCCTATACCCAACAATCCAACTGGTCCATTAGCTCCCCAACACGCCCCGCCCCCATTCCTCAAAGGGACCTGACTTTGGAATTGCCATTAGGGAAACCCTTTGTTATTCTCATGAGTTCTCCTTTCCCACGAAGTCTTTTCCAGTCTCAGCAAGACTTATAACACTCAGTGGGACTGACATCCCAAAGGCTGACATTCCAGGTCTTACTGAGGAAGCAGATTTCCTTCTCATCGGACTCAAGCCATCTGTGTAAATCATTTGCTTTGCCCTTCAAGTAGGACATGACCTGGAACCAAAAGGATTGCCCTCTTTCTTCTCCAAAGAGCAGGACGGAGCAGAAAACCAAAGTTCTCTAGACAATGTTATGACACTCAAATGAAAACAGTTCCCTGCAGGCCACATATTGACTTGGGAAACCACAAATCAATATTATCTAGGTTGCATTTTTGTTTCCCAATTGCATTTTAATCTTGTTCCTGCAAATAGGGAGTTTTGCAGGCATTTGTGGCCGGTAGGTTGCGTGTTTTACACCTCTGGGATGGATGGCCTCTGCCAACTTTGTTCTAACCACTATCACATCCTTGAGAACTACTTCCCCTTTTTTTTTTTTTTTTTTACAATTTTTTAAACTAGAGGCAATTGGAGTTAAGTGACTTGCCCAGGGTCACATAGCTAGTGTCTGGAGCTAGATTTGAACTCAGGTTCCCCTGACTCCAAGGCCAATGCCTTATCCACTGTGTCACCTAGCTGCCCTAGCTTTTAATCATTGAATGGGTATTGCCTCAGACAAACTGAGATCTGGGAAAGACCTTAGCTTAAAAAGGTCACGGTCTCCCATTGCACCCTGGGTCATCTCCAATCATCCTGACCTGTATCTTGCCACTGGAGTCCAATGGAGGAGAGAGTGAGGCTGATGACTCTGCACAGCCCTGCCTCATTTAAACCTGACTCACTTGCAAGTCAAGTTATCACCTTCCTGATGTCATTGGTTTGAAGGATGAACAACAACTTTAATCTCTGATGTGAGTGATAACTCTCCTTCTTTGGTTCATTGTGGAAAAGTCACTGAGAGGTCAGAAAGTGACAGAAAGTTGTGAGAGTTGAGACCTAAGTTCACAATGGTCCAGAAAGCTTCTGTTTTTTGTCCAGAATCAAGCCAGCTAGAGAGGTGGGTAGGCTAGCTGCTCATCTAGGGAGTCCAGTGGAGACAGACTGGTTCCAGACTGTTCAACACCACACAACAGAACTAATAGGGGCTTACAGTGGCTCCTAGCTACAAACTACCACTGAGATTTAGCAGTCATATCTGACTCCCCACTATGTTGACATCCAACTCAGTTAAGAGCCCTTAGAGGAACCACAAGAACATAGCAAGGGGAATGGGCCTACCTCACCTTCCAATTCTCTCTCCACTTCAGTATGCAGATAACCCAAACCTGCCAACCACTTTTTCTTTCTTTCTTTCTTTCTTTCTTTCTTTCTTTCTTTCTTTCTTTCTTTCTTTCTTTCTTTCTTTCTTTCTTTCTTTCTTTCTTTCTTTCTTTCTTTCTTTCTTTCTTTCTTTCTTTCTTTCTCTCTTTCTCTCTTTCTCTCTTTCTTTCTGTCTCTCTTTCTTTCTGTCTCTGTTTCTCTCTGCTCTTCTCTGTTCCTCTGTGTCTGTCTCTCTGTCTCTCTGTCTCTCTGTCTCTCTCTGTCTCTCTGTCTGTCTGTCTGTCTGTCTCTGTCTCTCTCTCTAATTTAGGTTTGTTTTCACTTAAAGTTACTGCTAATTCCGTGCCGTGTTTCAGTTAGAAGGACACCGATTCTGTATCTGTGGCTCTGGGCAGATTTCCAAGGGCACAAATTAGCTTCACGTTACACATACTGAAAGAAAGCGTTTGAGTGAGTGAAGGAAGGCAGGGAGGAAAGGAGGAGAAGAGGAGGGAGGAGGCAAGGAGAACAATAAAGAAGGAAGCACAGATGCAGGCCTTTCAAGCCCACCTTCAATGCCAACCTTCTTGGAGGGAGAGAAAAAGTGGGCCAGAGGGAGAGGCCTGGGATGGCTGAGCTCCCGCCCCCAGTGCTGGGCTTCTCAGCCACATTTCAGCCCCGATTGGAAACACTTTTTACAGTGAAACCACTACAATAAGTGTTCCAGTGCATCCCGGACCATCGAACCATTAGTTTTAAAGCTGAGTCTAAAGTTTGGTTTGGGCCATTAGGAAAGGAGAAAGGTGGCCTCCTGTGCTCTGACCCTGCCTGCGAGACCCTCCCTCCCCCTAGAAGACTAATGGCTCCACTTCCTCTGGTTATCTTGGCACATCTAGCACAGAGACCATCCAGCCTGATGCTTCCCCAAGTCTCGATGCAGCCCTGTAGGTCATCAGTGTTCTTTCCATTATAAAACCTCGGAACCCACAGTCAGCCCCACAAGTTGTTAGTAGCAGAGTGGGAAGGAGGGAAGAGAAGCAAGTACCTCTGTCTCCAAGACATCTGGTTCCGATTTTCCCCTGAACAGCAGGCCCAAAGCCAGCTCTGACAGGCAGTAGGCCCAAGGTCACACACAAGATCGTAGAGCTGAAGGGACCCTCAGGGGCCATTCAGTTCAACC
>NW_027186316.1:1195350-1256079 GCF_028583685.1 Petaurus breviceps papuanus
TTCATGAATTTATCCTCTGTCTGTAGAACAGTCCTAGAACCCCTGAACACATTAGCAAAGCCCTCTCCCAGGATTTCTGTAAACATACAACAAGAAAATCCTTCTTCAGGGCTTCTGAACCAACAGAAAGGCTCCCAGACCCCTGCAACAACAGCACTGTCCCTCACCAGTGGACAGTATTCACTCTCTGTCTGCAGGACAGTCTCAGGGCTTCTTAGCGAACAGCCAGGTTCCAGGACTTCTTCAACAAAAGGACTGTCTTTCACCAGTGGACAAATCTGGCAAAACAACATCAAAACAGACAGACAAAGTACCAGCAAAACAGCCATGTCTCCTCAGTCCTTGGCAGCTCAGGGGGCAGGTCTCAAAAGTCCAGGGCAATTCAAAGCGGCCACCAGCAATTCTCTTAGTCTCTCTCTCTCCACGAGGTGCTGCTACCAAAAAGATCTTCTGCCTCTCTCTTGACTCTCCAAATCTACATCACCAGCTCCTCCCACTTCAGGACTTTCTTTTCACATCAACAAGTCCATCCCACAGGTGGGATTAACAAACTCTGGGTTTTAATACAATCAATTTGAAAACCAAGCCAATACAGGGGAATCTTTAATTGCCATTACTATCACAGTTGGCACATGCAGTCTGGTGCCTGTTCAGCATGGGCATGGCCTTTTGACCTCAGTGTCTATCCTTCTGATCCTTGCTTAGCTCCCCCTGTTCATCTCCATCTCTCCTCCCTCTCACTAAATGATAGGCGGGATGGTCACTGGTCAGGGTTCCAAGGTAGAAGGGGACCCCTCATGCTTTGCCTAGAGTCTCAGATTTCATGTCTTCCTCTTAGGGCTTCTTAACTCTCTGCAGAAACTACTGTCTCAGCTTTCTACCTTGCTTATGGATAAATTTAGTAATCAGGAGATGTGAAGGACCAGCATTAAATTACCTGTCCATCAGGGTGAGAAGAGAAAGGGAAAGGGATGAGATCACTGGCTCATAGATCCTACAAGCCAGCTAGTCCTACCACCTTATTTTCCAGATGAGGAAACTGAGGCCCAGGGAGGGGAAGGGACTTGTAAAAGGTCACACTAGGCTCATGGATCTAGAACTGGAAGGGGCCTCAGAGGCCAGTTAGTCCAATCCAAGTGACCTGACCAAGAGTCCACTGTCAAGGCCTGAATCTACCCTCCACGGTGGAGGTTGGAGTCCCTGTGCTACCTTCAGGCAAGGCCCTTTATCTCTCTTCGTCTGGAAAATGGGGACACTAATGCTTCACTCCTTACCTCAAAGAACTGTTCTGAAGAAAGTGTTTTGAGGCACACTCTATGAAAATGAGCCACTCTGGGGATTATCGCTAAGAGAAGCCTGGCAGCAGGATGAGGGCCTTGGAAGAAGAGAGCAGAATGGCTTCATTGGGAGCCTTGCAGAGCTGACAGTGGAGAGATCATGGGACTTGGAGTCAGGAGACCCTGAGTTCAAATTTTGCCTCTGATGATTGTTAGCTATGTTACCCTGGGGAAGTCACTTACCCTTCTGTGCCTCAGTTTCCCCCTCTGTAAAACAGGGATAATAATAGCACCTACCTCTTGTGATTGTTGTTAAGATCAAATGAGATCACAGTTAGAAGGGCTCTGCAAACTTTCCAGCACTATACGAATGTGCACCACTATTTAAATCAAAATTACAAGTGATTTAACAGAATATGGAAAGACACATGGTACAATGGAATGACTACTGGGACAGGGCTTGGGAGATCTGGATTTGAATACAAATCTTCCCACTCAGTAGCTGTGTGGCCTTCAGTAAGTGTCTTTGCATCTCTGTACCTCAGTTTCCCTCTCTGCAAAATGAAGGGGGTCGACTGGATGGCTTCTGAAGGCCATTCTGTAGGGCTCTTGAGGCAGGATCCTATATGTGTCTTTGGATAAGTCCCTTCTCCTTGGACCTCAGTTTCCTCACCTATAAACTGAGGGTAGTCCTATCAAGCTTTAAATTTCTATGGTCTTTTAACTCCTGGCACACAGAGTATATCACCAATATATATACCAATAATATATCAGCAATGATGCCTTAGGAGCAAAAAGTCCCATGTAAGACAGCATCTGAGAAGTGTGGGATTATGGGAAGGGAGGTGAGGCCTTGTGAGTACCCAAAGAGCCAGATGAAGGCGGATCCTCTTATGAGTATCCAGGTGCTGTCCAAAGAGCCAGATGAAGGCAGATCCTCTTTGGAGGATTCATGGAAAGACATGGCCCCGGATGGCCCAGGGTGGGAAGCTATGGAGGAAGTAGCCACATATGGGAAGAAGAGAAATAATATTTCACACCCTGAGAGATCAGTGGGATTGACTTAGTGCACTTTCATCGCTCTCTTATTAGCAAACCTTTATTGAGCACCAAAGATGTGCTGGGCAGTAGGCACAGAGCCCAAATGCCCAGTAATTTCAATTCATCACCCTTTCTTCTAGACCCAAAGAAATATGAAGAAACCCTATGTGTGTGTGTGTGTGTGTGTGTGTGTGTGTGTGTGTGTGTGTGTGTGTAACTCGTCCTCTGGTGGCCAAGCTTGGGGCTGGTGTTTCTTTGCATTATCAGGATGGGGAGGCAGGGGGGCCTAAAGTTGGGGGCAAAGCTGGCACCTACAATATCAACTTTCCAAGCTAAATTTTCCCAGAAATACCATGTCCTATTGGCTAGGAACCAAGGGGTCTGTGTCAGGAGATGGGAGGGGATGGTATGGGATGCAGCAGGGGTATGGACAGAATGGGTTGGGGGGTACCCTTCCTATCTCTGAGAGGGAGAAAGGGAAGGCAGGCCAAGCCAGGCCAGTGGCAGGGCCCTCTGGATCCCCACTCAGTCCCATTGTCCTCAGCAGCTGGGTTTTCCATTCTCTTGTATCTCTAATTCGGCTGAGCTGCTCCCACACAGCAGCCGGGCGTAGTCACTGTTGGCCTGGGTGATTATCTGGTAATCCTGGTTGCTGGTAGGGTCCTTGTGGTACTCATTCTCAAAGGCCTTGGTCTCAGCTGCTGCCTCTTCTATGACCCCAGAGAAGATGGAAACCCGGGGGACATCTCCTGTACTCATCCTGTAGCCAACAACACCCAAGGTGGAGAAGGGAACAGAGTGGAAGAAGGGGCTCAGGGAGAGCTGGGGAAGGATGAGAACAGGACCCAGGGTCCCCCTGTCCTGAGGCCTTTCGTCATCTTTCCTATCTATAAAATGGAGAAAGTCTACTCACAATGTTGTGCACAAGTTCTGGAGCTGGCAGGGCTCTCAGAGGCCACTTTGTCCAATCCCTCCATTTTACAGAGGGGGAAACTGAGACCCAGAGAGGGGAAGTGACTTGTCCAAGGTCACATAACATCCTAGCTCTGGAGCTGGAAAGGCCCAGGTCATGTCCTCATCACCTCTCCTAACTAGTTTCCCTCCACCTGTAGTTTCTCCCCACTGCCCATCCTCCCCATCTCCCCCACAGCCACTAAATTTGCTATTCCTAAAGCACAGATCCAATTAGGTCACTCTCCTGTTCAACAAACATCAGTAGCTCCTTCTTGCCTCCAGGATAAAGTCCTTGAAAGCTACTTCACAATCTAGTTCCAGGCTACCATTCTAGGTTTACACATTCCCCTTCTTCAATTTCCCACCTCCATGTCTTTGTAAGTCTGTGGCCCCCTCTTTGAGGCTGACCTCATTTTTTCCTCATAGAATCCCTCTCTTCTTTCAAGGTCCAGCTTAAATCCCAGCTCCCACCAGGGGGTAGGGCCTGGTTGCCCTCCTCCACCTTAGGAACGATTATCTATTTTGGACCAATTCATCTCACTCCCTCCATAGTATAGAAGTATCTCGATGAAAGTGCCTACTGTATTTCTGTCTTTGTGTCCCAAGTGCCCAGCATGGGCCTAGCACATAGTAGGTACTTGAGGAATAATTAGTGACTAAATGAGTGAATGGAGCTGATGAAGGTAGGGCTGTTTCCTCAGCCCCAGAAGCAGAGTTGGGAGACCTGGGTTCAGTTCCCAGCTCGGTCATTTGGTTGTAGAATCACGTCTAAAACATAAAATGAAGACATTGGACTCGATGGTCTTGGGAGTCCCTTCCAGTGCTAAAGCCTGTGACTCTTTGAATGAAACCTAAGCCTGGTCTGCCCTAATGTCTGCCAGTTAGTCCCAAGGAGGCTGATGGGGGGAAGGGGAAGGAGGGGAAGGAAGTGGAGGACAGGACGAGGGGGAGGAGGGGGAGGAGGGGAAAGAGGGGGAGGAAGGGGAGGTGGAGGAGGAGGGGGAGGAGGGAAAGGAGGGGGAGAAGGAGGTGGGGGAGGAGGGGATTAATCTTACCTGGCCACTTCATAGGTGTGCTCTGCAAAAAAGACAAAGGGTCACAATGGGAGCCCCTGGGTAGCAGTAGCACCCAGGGACAGGTCTGGGCATCTCTACTAGCCAGACAGGTGTGGTCAAGATCCATGACTGGGTTGAGCGCTGGGAGGAGGGTATCTCCCCTCGGCGTCCAAGGAGAGCTTCCTGAGTGGAGAGCGGCTAGAGGGTATGTGGAAGGATGAGAGGGGGACAAATTGGAGCCCATGTTCTCCCTCACCCATCCAGCCCTGCCATCGTGGAATATCTCTAGCCCTTGAAGCTTTACAAAGGGTTTTCCTCACATTCAAGCATGATTATTCCCATTTTGGAGATGAGGAGGAAAAGGGCCACCCAGCTAATAAGTGGCATAATGCCTCTGAATCTAGTGCCCTTCCCATTCTATCAGGCCTTCTCAGCGAAGTGACCTTGACCAAGTCACTTTCCTCTAAGCTTCAGAATCCTCATTTGTAAAAGAGGGACAATCATAGTTCTAGTGCTTGTCTCACAGGGTTGATGTGTGGCTTGATTCCATAACAGATGCTTTGTAAAAGGCAGTAGAGCGCAAGGCTTATTGTCCTTATAACAGTCTTTAGTCTGACTAAGGACTTTTTTTTTAAGCAATTGGGGTTAAGTAACTTGCTCAAGGTTACACGGCCAGTTATTTCTGGGTGTGGTGCTAAGTATCTGAGCCCACATTTGATCCCCAGGTCATCCCGACACTGGAGCCGGGGTTCTTACTCGCTGAGCCACCTGGCCACCCCTAAGCAATTGGGGTTAAGTAACTTGCTCAAGGTTACACGGCCAGTTATTTCTGGGTATGGTGCTAAGTATCTGAGCTCAGATTTGATCCCCAGGTCATCCCAACACTGGAGACCGTGCTCTTACTTGCTGAGCTACCTGGCCGCCCCTAAGCAATTGGGGTTAAGTAACTTGCTCAAGGTTACATGGCCAGGTGTTTCTGGGTGGGTGCTAAGTGACTGAGCCCGGATTCAATCCCTAGGTCATCCTGACACTGGGGCCAGTGCTCTTACTCACTGTACTACCTGGCTGCCCCCCCTTTTTTTTTTTTGAGTTTTTTAGTCAACAGGTTGACTCTGCTCATGTCAGCTCTAGTCTCTGTCCCACCCTGCCATGCTCAATCCTTCCAGGAGGGCCCCCAGGGCAGATCTTCCCTGGCCCTGGGCGTCCTTGAGGAGAGTGGTTCCTAATAAGCCAGGAAGCAGACACACTGAGTGAAAGCCACCAGGGACCCTTGATGGGGGACCAAAGAGGCATAACCAATGGAAGAAGAATCAGTTGGGTAAGCTAAGCCCTGGTCCAATGGCATCCACCATTGGATTGGATGGAAGGCCCAAAGATGGTGCCCCTCATTCCATTCCTACCTCCTGACATTTCTTGGGCCAAATACACAGCAGACTGTGAGATTTTGAGCAAGTCACCTGACCCATACAAAATAAGACAATTGAACCAAGTTGTCTGGGTCTAAAATTCACTGACCAAGTCACAGATTTTCTGAATTGGAAGGGACCTCAGAGGCCATCCAGGGCCTTATGTGAGCAGGAATTCTTTTCACAACATCCCACTCGGTGGTCTTCACTTGAATACCTCTAGTGATAGGGAACTCACTTCTTTCCAAGGCAGCCCATCCCACAGTTGTTAGGAAGTTTATCCTGACACACTTAGCATGATGGCTGGAACATTCACTAAGTACTTGTTGACTTGGCTCGATTCCTGTCAAGCCTTCATCTGCCTCATTGCTTCTGGGGCTACCCTCTGGGGCCAAATGGAACACATTTTCACAGAGGGAGCAGATATTTAGTGTCCATAAGGGATTGATAAATTCATGTTAAGTCTAGGAGAAAGAAGCCAAATTTAGGAATTAAGTAAATTTTCCAGCTTTTGAAAGGAGAAAATCCAAGTGGGAGATGAGGGGGAGAAAGAAAGAGACATTCCCTAGGGCATTGACTCTGGACAGAAAGATGTAAGACACAGTTCCTGCCCTCAGGGAGCACCTAGTCAAGATGGGGAAATGAGACTCACACACCCGAAAGTATAACTAACCATATAAAACTTCTGCAACAGTAATACCAGCAGTATGTGAAGATGGCGAGAACCAAGCCTTAGCAGAGGGCATAGGAAGGGGCATAGGGAGAGAGAGAAATGGAAAAGGCAGGAAAGGGTCGGGCCTGAAGGGCCCAGAGTGTCTGGAGCCTGAATCTGGCCTTTATCCTGGATTCTCAAAGGGTATTTGCAAGTGAGCCCTGAGCATCTCTGGGCAGGCCACAAAGTTTTAAATGTATGTTGTTGCAGATCAAAGAAAATGTATAAATTAAGTGGTTAATATAAATTTTGCTCTCCCAGCACACACAGAATTATAAGTACAGTATTTGCAAAATAAATAGAACAGGCCCATTACTCATATGCCTTATACATACACACTAACCTTGAAACACGTCAGACCTTGGACTAGCAAAGAACTCAATAAAAACAGTTGCTTTCTTACTGAAGGGAAACTGTGTACATGAGAGGCTCCTGATTCTCCCCCAGGGCTGCCAACTTAAACATTCATTGTGCCCTCACTTCTCACGTCGAAGAATATTGTGCCATGAGAAAGAACAGATTTGGGAAGCGCTGATGTTTTCTTTGGGGAGTCGCTGGTGGTGGCAAGCAGGAGAATGACATGCGGAAAAGCAGTTTGCTTTGGGAAAGTCAGAGGAGAGAAAGGACAGTGGGGTGATCAGGGGAAAAGGGAGTGAGGAGGGAGGGATTGGGGCCAGATTCATGCATGGAGAAGATATGGATAGAGAGAGAAGGGGAAAAGACATTTCAGGAGAGAGCAATGGAGACCATTTATGGGTGGAGGTCAGTCTAACCAGAGAATGGGGCATAGGAAGAGGCAAAATTTGAAGTGTTTTTTGCCTCTTTACTGATGGTGATTCCATGGAAAGAAAACTGGCTTTTGAGTCAGAGAATCTGGGTACAAACACTCTCTCTGTCAGTCCCTGTATGGCTTTAAGCAACCTCTCTTGGCCTCAGTTTCTTCCTCTGTAAAAGGAGAAGAGGTTAGGCCAGGTAGTCTCTGAAATAGTGGTGCAGAGAAGGGAGGCATCCTTGCTTTACCCCTGGGCGTATTGGGAAAAACTTTTGCTATTTTACCATTGTGGATAATTCTAGTGGTTGGCTAAAATATATACTTTTGATCTTATTATTCATTTGCCTCAGTTTCCTCACCTGTAAAATGGGGACAATAATAGCACTTACCTCCCAGGGTTGTTGTGCAGATCAAATGAGATCATATTTGTAAAAACTGTTTAACACAATTCCTGGCACAGAGTAGGCACTACATAAAGGCTTATGTCCTTTCCTTCCCCTTCCTTACCTGTAAGTTTTAGGGTTTTTAATATAAATGAATGTTGTATCTTGTCAAAGGTTATTTCTGTGTCTAATCAAGACAATTTTAAAATTATTTTCCTAATGTTGAACCATCCTAGAATCACTGATATAAATTCAACTAGGTTAGAAGTTGGGAAAAGAAGGGACCAAAGCATGATGAGACTTTAATACCAGACTGATGAGCTTGGACTTTATCCTGAAGGCAATG
Organism: Petaurus breviceps papuanus; assembly: GCF_028583685.1. Lineage (NCBI taxonomy): Eukaryota > Metazoa > Chordata > Mammalia > Diprotodontia > Petauridae > Petaurus > Petaurus breviceps. The sequence continues at coordinate 1,203,297 of NW_027186316.1, forward strand.
AGAACCATTGAAAGTTATAGAGCATAGGGTTGCTGTTTTGCTAGACTAACTTGAAAAGCTATTGCTTTTTCATTTCATGCCCTAGATTCCTTTAACTCTGACCATGCAAAGGTAGGTGTGAGCCAGGCTGTTGTAGTAGGGATAGGGGAGGGGTAGGACCAAGAGAAAAGAGAAGGTGATTCTGCTGTGAAAGCATAGAGCAAGACTGGAGCCTCCAAGAAGGGCTGTCCTCTCTTCTCCCCCACCTCCTCCAAAGACTCCCACCTAAATACCTCCAGCAACTGAGAAAACCCCAGCATTTGGGACAAAAGCTCCCCTGTCTGGTGGCAGAGTCCTACTGTGGCAAAAAGCCCAGGGGTCAAGTGACTGAGGGGTGACATGACCAGGCAAAGGAAACAAAGCAGACAGAAGATTCCAACATTAGACTCCTATTTTGGGGACAAAAAGGAGCAAAGCATGGAACAGGAGGAAGACAGTGAAGTCAGAACTCCTGCACCAAAAGCTTCAAAGGAAAATACGAGCTGGTTACAGGCCATAGAAGACGTTTAGAAGCAGATAAGAGAAGTGGAGGGAAAATTGGGAAGAGAAATGAGAACGATGCAAGAAAATTATGAAATGAGAGTCAACAGCCTGACTGAGGAAAATCATACCTTAAAAAAACAGACTAACTCAAATGGCAAAACAGGCTCAAAAAGGCAATGAGGAGAAGAATGTCTTAAAAAGCTGAATTTGCCAGATGGAAAATGAACCTCAAAAGCTCAATGAGGAGAATCATAGCTTCAGAATTAGATTGGAGCAAATGGAAGGTAATGACTTTATGAGAAATCAAGATGCTGTGAAACAGATCCAAACAAGCGAAAGAATAGAAGGCAAGGTGAAATATCTCATGGGAAAAACCACTGACCTGGAAAATAGATCTAGGAGAGATAATTTAAAAATTATTGGACTGCCTGAGAGCCATGACCAAAGTAAGAGCCTGGAAAGCATCCTCCAGGAAGTTCTCAAAGAAAACTGCCCTGATGTTTTAGAACGAGAGGGCAAAATAGAGGTTGAAAGAATCCACCGATCACCTCCTGAAAAAGATCCCAAAAAAGAAAACTCCTAGGAATATTATAGCCAGGTTCCGGAATTCCCAGATTAAGGAGAGAATATTACAAGCAGCCAGGAAGAAACAATATGAATATTGTGGAAACATAATCAGGATAACCCAGGATCTGGAAACTTCTACACTGAGGGATCAAAGGGCTTGGAATATGATATTCCGGAGGTCAAAGGAGCTGGGATTAAAATCAAGAGTCACCTACCCAGCAAAACTGAGTATCATGTTTCAGGGGAAAATATGGTCATTCAGTGGAATAGAGGACTTTCAGGCATTCTTGCTGAAAAAAAAAAACAGAGTTGAATAGAAAATTTGACATTCAGATACAAGAAGCAAGAGAAGCATGAGAAGGTAAACGGGAAAAAGAAATCATAAGAAACTTATCAAAGTTGAACTATTAACATTCCTACATGGAAAAGTAATAATTGTAACTTATGAAACCTTTCTCAGTAGTTGAAGGGAATATATATATATATATATATAGTAATGGGAATGTAAATTTTAAAGATCTTCCATGCCCCTAGGCTAAAGTGCACCTGGAGCCTGGGGTGGGAGCCTTGTTTTTCAGTAGATACTTCTTGATTGGCCAGTGAGTCAATAAGGTTGTTACATTTTCTGAGCCAGGAGGAGGCTATATAAGCCCTGACGTGTAGCTTTGTTTTGGGGCTCACTTTGAGAAGTGTTCTGTGATTTGATCTGGATTCTGGGAAGCCATTGTCCAGAGCTCCCTGGCTTTGAAACCCAGATGTTGATTTGGTATGGATGTAATGGTTGGACAGTTTGGAAAGCTGTCTACTTGATCTGCTTCTGTCTTGATAATTCTGCCTGTATACTTTGAAGTTCAGGGTGCTGACCTTTTTCCCCTGAACGAGGTAAACGATATATATTTGACTGATTAAAGTAAGCTTGTTAACCCATTTTGAGTTGCTTTCCTTTCTCAAAGCAGATCTAAGAACCTGTGTGAGCAGCCACCCTGGAGACGCTGGGGTGCTTGCTGCTACATATATATGTCTATATATGAGGGTATATGGGCATATGAATACATACGTGAACGTGTATATATGTTTACATATATACACATGATAGAGGTATACACAGAGGTATACATAGATAGAGGGCACAGTACCAATTTAACAGGAAGGGATGATACTTAAAAGGTGAAATTAAGAGGTGAGAGGAATATAATTAGAGGACTTGGGGAGAGACAGAATGGGGTAAACTATCTCATATAGAAGAGGCAAGGGAAAATGGTTACAATGGAGGGGAAGAATAGGAAGGGAAAAGGGAATGGGTCAACCTTATTCCCATTGAATTTGGCTTGAGGAGGGAATGAAATACACACTAAATAGGGTATTTCACCCTACAGGAGAGTAGGCGGGAAAGGGATGACAAGGGGGATGATGTAAGGGAGGGCAGACTGGGGGAGAGGGAAGATGGAAGCACCCACTTTTGAAAAGGAATGGGATCAAATAAGAGAATACAAGTGGAAGTTGGGATAGGAGGGAGGGAAATATAGTCAGTCTTTTACAATGCATCTACTATGTTATTGTTTTTCATTAGGCACACATATACAGTGTATACTGAACTGCTTATCTTCCCAGTAAGGGTGGGTGACAAGGGAGGAAGGGAATGAATCCAGAATTCAAAGTTTTAAAATCAAATGTTTAAATACATACATATATATATATATATATATATATATATATAAAATTATTATTATCAATACTATTTTACATGTAATTGGGAAATAAGATATACAGGCACTGGGGGCATAGAGATCCCCTGGAAAAGTTGAAAGGGGTATGGGAGAAAATATGGGAGAAAGCAGATCGGAGGAGGGGTTATACTGTGGGACTGCTGTTTTGGGGCACTGGGTAGGGGAAAATGGGGAGAAAATTTGTAACTCAAAATCTGGCAGAAATGAATGATGTAAATCATAAGTTAATAAATCATTTGAAAAAAATTGATAAACCCTTAGTCAATATGATAAAAAAGAAAGAAAACCAAATTATGAGTATCAAAAATGAAAAGGGTGAATCTACCTCCAATGAAGAGGAAATCAAAACAATAATTAGGAATTATTTTTCCCAATTGTATGCACATAAATTTGACAATCTTAGGGAAATGAACGAATATTTACAAAAATACAAGTTGCCCAGATTAACTGAAGAGGAAGTAAATTACTTAAATAATCCAATCTCAGAAAAAGAAATTGAACAAGCCATCAGTCAACTCCCTAGGAAAAAATCTCCAGGGCCAGATGGATTTACTAGTGAATGCTATCAAATATTTAAAGAACAATTGATTACAATACTCTACAAACTATTTGGGAAAATTAGTGAAGGTGTCCTACCAAATTCTTTTTTATGACACAAATGTGGTACTGATATCAGGAAGGGATTTAATATGGTACTGAAATCAGTAAGAGATAAAACAGAGAAAGAAAATTATAGACTAATCTCCCTCATGAATATAGATGCAAAAATTTTAAATAAAATATTAGTAAAAAGACTACAGAAACTTATCTTAAGAATAATACACTTTGATCAAGTAGAATTTATTCTAGGAATGCAAGGATGGTTTAATATTAGGAAAGCCATCAGCATAATTGACCATATCAACAATAAAACTAGTAGAAACCACATGATTATCTCAATAGATGTAGAAAAGGCTTTTGACAAAATACAACATCCATTCCTATTAAAAACACTAGAAAGTATAGGAATAAATGGAGCTTTCTTTAAAATAAGAGGTAGCATCTATTTTAAACCATCAGCAAATATTATATGTAATGGGAATAAGCTAGAAGCATTTCCAATAAGATCAGGGATGAAACAAGGTGTCCACTATCACCTCTCTTATTCAATCTGGTGCTAGAAATATTAGCAGTAGCAATTAGAGAAGAAAAAGAAATCAAAGAAATCAAATTAGGCAAAGAAGAGATGAAGGCATCACTTTTTTTTTAAGCAATTGGGTTTAAGTAACTTGCTCAAGGTTACACGGTCAGTTATTTCTGGGTGTGGTGCTAAGTATCTGAGCCCAGATTCGATCCCCAGGTCATCCTGACACTGGCGCTGGTGCTCTTACTCGCTGAGCCACCTGGCCGCCCCAAAACCTATCACTCTTTGCAGATGATATGATGATATACTTAGAGAACCCTAGAGAATCAAGTGAAAAACTACTTGAGACAATAAATAAATTTGGCAAAGTTGCGGGATATAAAATAAACCCACACAAATCCTCGGCATTTCTATATATTTCCAATGAAACTCAACAGCAAGAGATAGAAAGAGAAATCCCACTTAAAGTTACTGTAGACATCATAAAATATTTGGGAATCTACCTGCCAAAACAAACCCAGGACCTGTATGATCACAACTACAAAACAGTTTTCACACAAATTAAGTCAGATCTAACTAATTGGAAAAATATCAATTGCTCATGGCTGGGTCGAGCTAATATAATAAAAATGACAATTTTACCTAAATTAAATTATATATTTAGTGCCATGCCAATTAATTTACCAAAAAGCTACTTTATAGAGTAGAAAAAATAGTAGCAAAATTCATTTGGAAGAATAAACGGTCCGTGGGCAGCCAGGTGGCTCAGCGAGTAAGAGCACCGGCTCCAGTGTCGGGATGACCTGGATCAAATCCGGGCTCAGATACTCAGCACCCCACCCAGAAATAACTGGCCATGTAATCTTGAGCAAGTTACTTAACCGCGATTGCTTAAAAAAAAAAAGAATAAATGGTCCAGAATATCAAGGGAATTAATGAAAAGAAATGCTAGGGAAGGTGGACTAGCTATACCAGATTTCAATCTGTATTATAAAGCAGCAGTCACCAAAACTACTTGGTACTGGCTGAGGAACAGAGGAGTGGATCAATGGAATAGTTTTGGGGATAAGAACTCACTATTTGACAAAGACTGCTAGGAAAATTGGAATATAGTATGGCAGAAACTGGGCATAGACCATTACCTAACACCATATGCCAACATCAAGTCTAAATGGGTGCATGATCTAGGTATAAAGGTTGATACTGTAAGCAGTCTCCTAAAACAAGGAATAGTTTACCTATCAGACTTGTGGAGAGGGAAAGACTTTATGACTAAACAAGAATTAGAGAACATTATAAAATGCAAAATGAATAATTTTGATTACATGAAATTGAAAAGCTTCTGTACAAACAAAGCCAATGTAACCAAGATTAAGAGGGAGGTGGGAAATTGGGAAAGAATTTTTACAACCTATGTCTCTGATAAAGGACTCATTTCTAAAATATACAGAGAATTGAGCCAAATCTATAAGAATACAAATCATTCACCAATTGATAAATGGTCAAAGGAAATGAACAGTTTTCAGATAAAGAAATTAAAGATATCTATAAGCACATGAAGAAATGCTCTAAATCACTATTGATTAGAGATATGCAAATCAAAACAACTCTGAGGTACCACATCTCACCAGTCAGATTGGCTAAGATGACAAAACAGGAAAATGACAAATGCTGGAGAGGATGTGGACAAATTGGAACACTAATGCATTGATGGTGGAGTTGTGAACTGATCCAACCATTCTGGAAAGCAATCTGGAATTATACCCAAAGGACTACAAATAATTTCATATCCCTTGACCCAGCAATACCACTTCTAGGGTTGTATCCCAAAGAGATCATAGAAATGGGAAAAGACCCATACGTACAAAAATATTCATAGCTGCTCTTTTTGTGGTAGCAAAGAATTGGAAATTAAGGGGGTGCCCATCAATTGGGGAATGGCTGAACAAGTTGTGGTATATGAATGTAATGGAATACTATTGCACTATAAGAAACGAGGAGCAGATCGATTTCATATTTACCTGGAGAGGCTTATGCGAACTGATGCTGAGTGAGAAGAGTAGAACCAGGAGAAATTTGTACACAATTACAGACACAATGTATGTGTGATGACAAACTTTGAATAACTGGACTCTTCTCAGCAATCCAGAGTCATAAGTGAAACCCAAAAGACTCATGATGGAGACAGATGTTTACATCCACAGAAAAAACTGCGATTGAACCCAGATTGAAACAAACTACCTGTCCTTTTTCGTTCTCTTGTTTGGTTTTGTTTCCTCTTTCCCATTCTTCATTCCATCTGTTACAATCCTTCTTTATAACCTGACTAATGCTTAATGTGAAAGTATTTGCAGATCCTATACTTGATTTAATTCCGCCATGGCGGAGGGTAGGGGGGGAAGGAGAGAAAATTTGAAACTCAAGGAATTGTGGTAATGAATCTTGTTAACTAAAAGTAAACAAATTAAAAAAACAAAACAAAACAAAAAAAAAAACTCAACAGCATTCTAACCATTGCTTTACACTCTCTAGAAATGCCTCTGATCCTTCCCTCCTCTTGTTATGTATCATGGCTTTAGAGTAGAAGGGAACACAGAAGTTACCTAGTCTAATCCCCCCCCATTTTACAGATGGAGAAATGAGGCCACAAGAGATGCCTAATACTGTAGAAAAGTGCAAGCCTCAGCTCCAACACCTTCCTGGGGGACCTTTCCCTATCACCAAGGCATGAGTGTTTTCCTGCTAAGGCTGCCTTTCAACTACTCCATGGACATCCTGGATGGGCCTACTTATTGACATTGATATTGATAATATCCTCTATTGGAATGTAAGCTGCCTATAGGCAAGGACTGAACACTTCTCCCTTCCACATTGCGACTTTCCCTATTGAGGTTTCAATATATTGTGGATCAGCATAAGAAATTAAATAGGAATTTGGGGGGAGCTTTGCAGAAGCTGAAAGATAACATGTGAAGGCCACCAGATGACACAGAAAAAATTAGAAACTCAGAAATGCATAATATATAATATATATTGTACATATTATATGCAATATGTTATAATATATACTATATTGTCTGTAATGTACATGTAATATTGTCTATAATATAGATGTAATATATAATATATTGTTTATAATATAGATGTAATATATAATATATTATCTATAATATAAATGTAATATATATCATATACATAGTATTATATAATAACATTTTATCTTTTAATACTACAGCAATTCAGACTTCTTCTCTGGTACGAAGGAAGGATTAAAAAAATTTTGTGCAGATTTTCCAGATCATGGAGGCACCATGCCCCTAAGCCCTTGCAATGTGGAAGGGATAACTGTATTTTCACCTTTTTATCATCAGTGCTTACCACAGTGCCTGGTATACAGTAAGCACTTACTAAATGCTTGTTAATTCATCAGTGGATTTGGAGTAAAGAGGACCTACCTTTGCCACTGTCTGTGTGTGACCATGGGTAAGTCATTTCACTTTTTGACCTCAGTTTCTTCATCTGTAAAATGAGACTATATGGCCTCAAAGGTCCCTTCTGATTCTAAAACTATGATTCTCTGACTTAGAATTTGAACCCTATGCTCTTAGTCTTAAGCCTAGCACTTTCTCTTCCAGACTCCAGAATCTAGGGTCTTTCCACTGTACTGATTTCTCCTCTTTCCTGACCTCTTAGAGCAGCACTTCTTAAACTGTGGGTGTGACCCATATGGGGTCTTGAAAAAAATTTAGCAACAATAAAAGGTTTCTGAACATGCAACAACCAAAAATTAAATTAATTAAAAATCAAACATGTAATGAATCCAAGGTGTTTCTAGCAGTGTTTTCCCGTGGTCCATGTTGCACTGGGCAGCTTCATTGCAGCCTTGGTTCTGAACACTCAACATGCACACTTTGGACTGAGCATGCCCTCAGACCACACAACACCAAGGAACGCTGCCAAAATGGGAAAAGGGGTGGAGGGTGGAAAAAGCTTAAGCTGTCCTAGAGCATTCTTGTTACCCCATGGAGCACTTGGTAGAGACAAACAGATGATGCCAAGTAAATGATTGCCATGAGGTTCTCTAGTCTCCTAAGCTATGATGCCATGCAGAAAGAGCCCTTGGTAACTCATTCCCCTCCCTGAGCCTTACTTTCCTCCTCTGTAAAATGAAGAGATTGCAGTAGATTATCCTCAAGTTTCCTCCCAGCTCTGACATTCTGTGAGCACTGAAACTGGGTCACTCTCTCACTTGAGTGAGTGAGTGAATGACCCATTCAATAGGTCTTTCCTGGGCAGACTGAGGGCTCTGTTCACTTCTGGGTGTCATATCTGAGGGAGGCATTGACCAAATGGAGGTGTCCACAGGCGGGTAACAAAGACACTGAAGGGCATTGAATCCACATCGTTGAACATGAGTGAACAGAACTGTGGTGTCTAACAGAGAGAAGACAGGAGGAGTTATGTGGGATGCCTTCAAGTATCTGATGGGCTGTTCTGTATGTGGAATAAGATTTAGTCTTGTTCAGCTCGGCCCCAGAGAGTAGAACCGGGAGCAACAGAGGATGTCATAGTGAGGCAGAATGAAGCTGGATATAAGGACAAATTTCCTGCCAATTGTAGTGTCCCAAAGTGGACGGTACTAGGTGGGTAGTGAGTTCACTGTCATTGGAGGTCTTCAAGCCAAGCCTGGATGCTGGATCAAATTGACTTCTAGGGTGCCCTAAAGCTCTGAGATTGCAAGATTGAATAAGTGTCCGAGGAAACACACACCCACAAACACAAAGCCCTGTCACACTCACCACTGTGTGATTTCCTCCGACATAACCCAAAGATCGTGGCAAACACCAGTGCGATGCAGAGAAAGGCGATAAGGACGATGGCATAGAGGGGCAGGCCCTGTCCACCTAATAAAGAAGACATTCCCAGAGGGCTTTGGGGTGGGCTGGGGGCCAATGGTCATTCCCCTCCCCCAGGCCAGGGCCCTGCACTTTCCAGTTCCCCTACTTGTCCCTTTTCTATCTTGGCCACAGCCCCGGGCTCGACAAGAACACAGTCCTATAGCTTAATTAGGGATCACTAAACATAGTCTTCTTTTTAGTCCCTGAAGACAGAGAGAGGGGACACATCAGGGCTGCTGGCTGGAGAAGTTGTCCCTAACACACTGGGGCCAGAAGGGGGGTGGAGAGGGAAGATTGTTATTGTCCTGCAGTGCAGGGACCTTACCCCCAAATTCCCTGGTGCTCCTAGGGGAGGGAGAGGGAGCTTCATTGTATATTGGCAAGGTCCTTGAAGATCATTGGCCAAGCCCCTAGGGGAGCTTTTCAATTTCCAATGGAAAGAAGGTCTAGCTGTCTTACCTGGTCTTTCAGGGCTGGCTCCAGCATGGCCCACCTCTGTGTTTGTCTGCTTCCCAGATGATGTCTCTGTAGTGGTAGGATGCGTTGCTATGGCAACAGAGAAACAAGATGCAGTTATCACTCAGGGGGGACTGAGCCCTGCACACTCTCCTCCTGGTCCTCTCCTACTTTGGGCCTCTGGGAGCATAGGCCAGGTGCTTGGAGATCCCAAGCTCAAAGGCGTTTCGGAAGCAGAAGGAGCAGGGCAAAGCCCTGGTCTCACCCTTACCTCGTCCAGTGGTGCTTGCCCCCGAAAAGCTGCCTGTTGTGGATGGCTGGTCTCTAGCTGGGGTCACTGTGGTTGACTGGTGTATTACTATACAAACAAGGAAACGAGATCAGGGGACACTGGGAATGAGTACAGGAGACACTCACATGTGACTAATTCCATGGGACACTAGGCAGAAAAAGACTCCAAGTGTCAAGATGGACCACAACCTGGCCATGTGATCACGCTTCACAGGAACTGGAAGCTTAAATATGTATCAAACATGTCACATGGAGAACCATGGCTTGATTGAGTAGTCCTCCCAACTGGTTAGGCCTTCCCTCTACCGGGCCATCACTGTCTTTAGCTAGGGTGCTGAGAACTTAGAGAGGAGTCAAAGAACAACTGAGGTATCCCAGGATTTGGAAAACCCATCTCAAGGGAAGGTTAGAGACCAGCGGATGGAGGGACTATAGAGCCGAGGATGGCAAAGTCAGAGGGGCTGCTAGAAATTAGCCTAAGCCTCCCATTTCACAGATTAGGAAAGGAAATAAATGACTTCTCCACAGTTACATGACCTCTACCTACAGAGCTGAAGAACTAAGATGGAAATTCAAATCCTCTGACCCCAGGTCAGTGTTCTCTTCCTCTCAAAGGACGAAGCAAAGACCGAAGGCTTGGGCTGTAGGTTACATTTTCCAAATTGAGATGAGTACTGCACAATTAGCTTTGTTTTACAAGTGAGAAAATTGAAGCCCACAGAGGTTCAAGTGATCTTGCCACAGTCACAAAGCCAGTAAGTTCTACTGAGGACTTTTAAGTCTCATGATTTTTGCTGTTCCCCATGGCTCCTATGGCCATAAGCAAAATCAGCTTGAAGGATTTGGGAGAAGTATAAAGATCCTGAGGGGGGAGGCTGTGAGATGGAGGCTGGGGTCTCAGAACCAAGTGAGCACCACACATGTCCCTTTGCACATGAAGACTCCAGAGGTTACAAAGATCTCTTGACCATGGTCGTACAGCTAGGATCAGGTGGTGTTTCTAGGTTCCCAGAGTCAGGGTGCTATATGGGGGTGGGCACTAGAAGGCGTTCTAAGCCCCAAAACACCACCTCCCTTCCTCAAAGGGCTTCTGCAGTGCCTCAGCCCAAATCTAGGCTCAGAAAATATTCCCAATAATGCCACCAAGGGATAAGGACTGGACTTGGGATTTCAAGAACCTCTGAGGTTGAAACTCTGTCACTGCACATAATTCATCATTTATTTTTATTATTTAAAAAAATTTTTACTTTTGTTTTTTTTTGGAGGTGACGGCAGGGCAATTGGGGTTAAGTGACTTGTCCAAGGTCACACAGCTAGGAAGTGTCAAGTGTCTGAGGTCGCATTTGAACTCAGGTCCTTCTGACTCCAGGGTTGGCATTCTATTCAGTGCGCCACCTAGCTGCCCTCATCATTTATTTTAAGTGACTTTCTTCTTCATGTGTTCTGTGTTCCAACCAAACCCAGCTCTCTTCAAAATAACACTGTATATTCCTACCTCCATGCCTTTGCTCACATGAGTCCTTTTGCCTAGAATGCCTTCACTCATCCATCCCCTATCTCTGTCTGCCAAAATTTCACCCATCCTCTAGGGCCCAAGTCAAATGGTACCTTCTTCTGGCCGCCCAGTCAGAAGTGATGTCAGGATAATGAGATCCTGAGCTGGAAGAGTTCTCAATCCCCTTATTTTACAGAGGAGGCCTCAATTTGCATTCTGGCTCTGCCATTTACTAGCTGTATGACCTTGGCCTAGTCACTTCTCCACAAGCCTCAGTTTCCTCCTTTGATCCTAGAATCCTGCGACCATTGTAAACGAATGCTTGGGTGAATGAATGAAATCAGCTTCATCTCCTCAGTTCTTGGAAGGAGCTGCCCTTTGCCTTCTCATCCCAGCCCTGCACCTCCCCATGTAGGCCTTTCTTAGATGATGAATGGCCCAAAGTGCCAGCCCTGACTTCCCCTTCAGGTTACAAACTCCTCAAGGGAAGGGATTGCCTCTCATGGAAGTGTCATTACTAATATGGACTAAGAACAGGAAAGACATTCATCATAATAAGGGTTCACAGCTCTCTGGCCCTTTTATAATTCACAAAACGATTTTGTTATCAAAGTCTTTGAAGTTTCCTAGTTCATAGAGACTTTGGCAATGCAGGTTTGCAGGTGGGAATACTGAGTCCAGCTTTACATGCCCAGGAAGTGGCAGAGTCAAGATTCCCAACCCTTGTATCCTGGCACTGCCATCTCTCATGCCTTCTCTGGATTCCTGGAGGGCCCCCGCGGCCCCTGCCCATCATCTGTCTCCTCCTGGTTCACTAGTGGCCCTGGTGCCTTTCCTCAGCCTCCAATAGGACTCATAGGACTCACCTTCAGGGTGGGGTGTACTGTTTGTTAGTTCCTCAGGCAGCATTGTTGATGTAGGTTTCTTGGAGGAATCTGCCAGGGTTGTTGACAGAATGCCAGTTATTGTCATGTTCTTTCCCCCCTTCCCCACTCCATGGACAACTGCTATGGGCCAAGGGACTCAATGTGTCCCCAGCTTTTCTCTTCCCATCTCTGCAACCTCTGAAATGCCCTCCTTCAGCCCTGACCAGCTCTGAGGTGCTGATTCAGCTGGTTGTGATCTCTGAGGTCACCAGATGCCAGGGGCAGAGTTAGAAGACATTGATTTGAGTCCCAGCTCTGTCACTCACCAGCTGTGTGATCTTGGGAAAGCCCTTTCCCTTCTCTGGGCTTCAGTTTCCTGGTCTGTAAAATGAGCTGGGGGCAGCTAGGTGGTGCAATTCGCACCAGCCATGGAGTCAGGAGGACCTGAGTTCAAATCTGGCCTCAGACACTTGACACACTTGTTAGCTGTGTGACCTTGGACAAGTCCCTTTTCTTCTCTGAGTCTCAGTTTCCCCATCTATAAAGTGAGCTGGTAACAACCAGTCCTAGACGGTTCCAGCAGATTCTGGCATGACTTTGAGGTTCTAGGTACCTTTGTCAAGCAGGTAAATAATAACTGAAGTTTATTTAGTGCTAAGAGGTAGGTGGTATCAGTACCATCATTCCCATTTTATGGAGGACAAAACTGACTTCCCACAAAAGACGTTTGAGTGTCAGAGGCAATATTTAAAGCTCAGATCCGATTTTATGTCTCGTACCCTTCCCATAATGCACATTGTCTTTGATCAGCTAAACCAGACACATTTGTATCTCCATCCCACTGCCCTCTGCCCCCACCTCCCCAAATAGCTTTTGTTGCTGGCCTGGATATGACCATTGACATGTAAGCTTTGGTCTTTTTGCCTTACTTTGGGTCCCCAGTGCTCTGCACTATGCCTGGCATACAGCGAGTATTAAGTAATAAATGTTTGTTGATTGACTGACTGACTGACTATTAGCATCCCTTCCAATGCTTAAGGCTTGTGAATGTATGAACAGTTCCATTTCCCGATAAGCAAGTCTGGCCTTAGTTTTGGGGGGGAGGTGACTTGCCAAAATTTTGCAGTTAACAAAAGTAGATCAAAGAAAAAAGCCAAGTTTCCCTAGCGCCCTGGAAGCTGGCCCCCAGGACCCTCCCTGGGCCACAAGTGGGAGAACCAGGCTTTGGAGGTGGCAGTTTACCTGTGACCACAAAGTGGACAACGTCACTCATCTGTTCAGAGCCGACACGAGCCTTGGCCACGCAGAAGTACATTCCAGAGTCAGAGATCTGGGCAGGCTTAAAAAAGAGGGTGCCGAGAGAATTCACCTGGGTGTGAGTGCCATCCGGCTTCCCCTTGTACCACTTGTAGGTGATAGGTGGAGAGCCTTGGGCCTGGCACAAAAGACTGATTCTCATGCCGTGGGGCACCTGGAAACCATAGCCAGAGCCCGAGGTCACCAGGGGCTTGGAGGCAGGAACTGCAGGAGGGAAACAGAGGCAGGGTTAGGAGTGAGGAAGGAGGCAGGGACTGAGAGTGAACCCCTGGGGGACATAGCTGGAAGGTGAAGTGATTGGGGCCCTCATGAGGGGAGCGCAGCTTGGGGCACAGGTCTAGGGGCCAGAAAATGAAGAAAAAGACACAATGTCGGCTCATGGGATTGAGAGAGATGGCTCGAAGAAATGGAGGAATGGAGAAAAGGCAAAGGCAAACAGAAAGGGTGTCATCCACAAAGGCACAAGGGACCCAAGAGAGAAGGAGGTCAGAGCTGGGATGGAGCTTAGAAGGGAGAATGTCATAGATGTTATGGACCTTAGAAGACAGGACATCAGGGCTCAGAGGGATCTGAGAACACTGAATATAATGGCTGAGAGGGCCCTTAGAACACAGAATGTCAGGGCTGGGTGTGACCTTAGAACACGGAATGTTGTGGCTGGGAGGGATCTTAGAACATGAAATGTAAAGGTTGGGAGGGCCCTTAGAACACAGAATATCAGAATTGGGAGGGCACATAGAACTCAGAACGTCAGATCTGGGAAGATTCTTAAAACAAAGAATGTAAGGTTGGGGAGGGCCTTTAGAACATAGAATGTAAGGTCTTGGAAGACCCTTAGAACACAGAATGTAATGGCCTGGAGAAGCCTTAGAACATAGAAGATCAGAGCTGGGAGGGACCTCAGAACATAGAATGTTAGACCTGGGAGGACACTTAGAACACAGAATGTCAGGGCTGGGAGGGACCTTAGAACATGGAATGTAAAGGTTGGGAGGGCCCTTAGAACACTGAATATCAGAACTGGAGGACACACAGAACTCAGAATGTCAGAGATGGGATTTTTTTTGAAGGGGGAAGGCAGGGCAATTGGGGTTAAGTGACTTGCCCAAGGTCACATGGCTAGTAAGTGTTAAGTGTCTGAGGCCAGATCCAAACTCAGGTCCTTCTGACTCCAGGGCTGGTGCTCTATTCACTGTGCCACCTAGTAACCCCTACTGGGAAAATTCTTAAAACAAAGAATGTAAGACCTGGGAGGACACTTAGAACACAGAATGTTAGAGCTGGGAGGGCCCTTAGAATGAGAATGTCAGAGTTGAGAGGGGCCTTAGAACACAGATTTTCAGAATTGGGAGGGCCCTTAGAACATAGAATGTCACATCTGGTAGGGCCCTTAGAACATAGAATGCCAAGGGCTGGGTGGGATCTTAGAACGCAGAATGTAAGGGCTAAGAAAGACCTCAGAATACTGGGTAAGGGTTAGGAGGGCCCTTAGAACACAGACTGTCAGAGCACTGAGGGCACTTAGAACACAGAAAGGCAGAGCTGGCAGGGACCTTAAAATGTGGAATGTAATGACTGGGAGGGACCTTAGAACACAGAATGGCAGAACTGAGAACGATCTTGGGGCAGTGAATGGCAGAGTTGCAATGGGCCTGAGAACTGAGGATAGAGAATGTCAGCCCAGGAAGAGATTTTAGGACCTCTCCTCTAGTCTTGTTTCAATCCCATTCCACCCCAAGCCTTCTCCCCAAGTCCCAAACTCACGTTTCTGGATTTGAAGTTCTGTTGAGCGCTCTTTCACCAGCTGCCTGCCATCAGGTCCCTTCCAGGTTACTTGGCACAGGTAGCGACCCCTGTCATCCATCTCTAGGGTTTCCAGTAGCAGGGACACATCTCCAGGGGGCTCTCTGCTCACCTGCAGGCGGCCTCGGTACTTGGCCTGCTGAATGTGGTCTCCAGACGCATCTCGCAAAAAGATGGTGACCGGGTTATTTTCCTGCTTGACCAACCACTCCACTAGAAATTGGCTGTAACCTTCCACGGGCCCATAAGTGCAGGCGATGTTGACATTTCCTTTCCAGGGGCCAATCATTTTGACAGGCCCTTCCAGCGTGGGCACAGCTGGGAGATGGGGTATAGAAATCATTATAATAATACTCCCTAACATTTCTCCAATGCATTATAGTTGCCAAAGTTCCCTGGCGGCACCAATCCCGGGAGGTAGGTAGTATTTTATTGTCCACATTCTGTAAATGTGGACAATAAATGTAAATTCTCTGAAGATCAGAGAGGGCATGGCCCTACCCTAGGTCACACAGCTGACAACACTCAGGGCTGAGAGTATGCCCAGTCTTTTCCCACTATCCCATATTACTTTTCCCATTTGCCCATTATTCTCCCAGGACCTGGGGAACCCCAGGCAAGAACTTTAGATGACTCTCTCCACCCTTCTCTGGTCCCTCTCCCCATCTATCTCAAAACTCTTTCTGTGATGGCTAGAGAGGGCTGAGAATCTGGTGTCCAAGGTCTTAAGAGTGATTGACTTTTTGAGAGTGGTCAAGACAGGGGTAAATGGCAGCCACAAAGGGGAGAGCTTGGGATAGGCCAGCTGGAGTGAGTTTTAAGGGACATGCTGGTGCCCTCAGTTCTCTTCATCATCATCCTCACCATCACCTTCCCCACCTGTGCCCCCACTCCAATCATCCTCCTCACCATCCACGATTTCTTCCATAGCCAACATCCTTCTCTCCTGGCTGTCACTAAAGTGTGAAGGCCATAATGGCCAAAGCGGTAGGGATTCACTCCCTCCAACTTCATAGAGTCAGCTAGAGCTGCCTAACCAGACCCTTCAATTTACAGAGAAGAAAACTGAGGCCCAGGGAGGAGAAGGGGAGTTATCCAATAGCACAATAGGGTGCTAGCTGGAGGCAACCTTGGAGGCCATATACCCTTCATCTTACAGAAGGGGAAACCAAGGCCCAGGGAGGGGAAGGGGAGTTATCCAATGGCACACATAGGGTCCTAGCTGGAGGCAACCTTGGAGGCCATATACCCTTCATCTTACAGAAGGGGAAACTGAGGCCCAGGGAGGGGAAGGGATTTGCCCAAGGTCCTCACACAGGGAAAGGATATGAATCTAGGCACTCTGGTTCCAGAGCCAAGGCTCTGTTCCCTGTACCACTCTTCTCTGGTAGCATAACATGGGTGCTTGATGAAGACTTGGTGATTGATCCAGAGGAAGATGGCAGGAGAGACTGATCATCCCATGTCAGCCCCCGGATTAATCAACAATAACGAAGTGAGCAATTACCACGTGTCCGGCTCTGTCCTAGGTGCTACAGATAGAAAAACCAGAAAGGGAGTTTCGGGGCACCTTCTTTGGGAGCAGGCCTGAGCTGCTCCTTCCCCAGCTCTGAGCTAGGGAGTAGCCATAAGGATTAAGCAATGCCCCTAACCTTACTGGAAATGGGGGCAGGATAAAACCACTTCAGGGAAATAGCCACTGGGCTTGCTGGCTCTCTCCTGTCCTTAACCTTAGCTCTATGATCCTATGTTATAAGGTCTTCGGCTCTGCCCTTCCCCATTCTAAGATCCCTACTAGCCCCGACACTCAAGACTTAGGTCCTCCCAAGCTCTCTTAGTCTGTATCCTAACGTTCTAGCTAGCTCTGACATTCTATGCTCTAAAATCCCTACTAGCCCTCGACAGTCTCATATCTAATATTCTATGTTCTAAGACCCTGCCCAACTTTGGGGTCCTTCTAGCAAAACTCTACAGGGAGAAAGTATAGTTTAAAGAGAGGTGAATTTGGAAAGTGCCAGTCCTCTCCCCCTGTCTGGAGGGCTTTGGTCTCCCTTTCTGCAGTCCTCCTCACTCCGGAGAACCATGGGGATCAATCATTGACTCGCAGCAGGTCCTTTCTCCAGAACAGGCCCAGAAGAGGGCAGGAAGGGACAGTCAAAAGGCCAGGAGAGGGGGTGAAGTCAAGGGTCTGCCCTGGCTGTGGAGTCCTAGATTTCAACAAAAGACCAACAAGAAGAAAGCAAAGAACAAGTGATGGGCCCCACAAGGCTTGGTATCTGAGCCTAGCTCCCTGAGCCTCAGTTTCCTCCTCTGTAAAATGAGGGGCCAGATAATAATCCTGGCATTCCCTACTGCACAAATTTACTTTGGGGAGAGCCTGGGGCAAATGGTAGGCTCTTTGACCCAGTACTAACAATTGCTGGACAATTGCTAGAATGGGAAAAGGGAGGGAGGGTGAAATGGAGAAGCCTGGAGGGCCCATCTATCATTCCTTAGCATTCCAGGAAGACCCAATTACGTCTGAAGGGAGAAACGTGCATGCAGCTGACCCAGCCTCCTCTTTGTTCACCTTTTTCCATCACCCAGTGGACCCCCAGAGTCTCCACAACAGCTCCCAAATGCCCTGCTGCTTCCTTCTTATCAAAATATCCATTTATAATTGTAGATGATGGTGTGTGAAAACTAGGAGTGACCTTAGAACTTGGAATGTCAGAACCTTCCAAGTTGGGGGACACTTAGAACATGGAACAGACAATGTCACATCTGGAAGAGACCTTATGGACCAACCAGTTCAAATTAGGTCCTCTACTAGAGAATTTGACAGATAAGGAAAATGAGGCACAGAGGTGCCTTGTCCAAGTTCAAGTAGGTAATAAAGTCTCCTGACCCTCAATGAGGCTATAGAATGCATTACCACTCATGTGTCAGTGACAGATAACAGCTTTAGATGTTCACCCTGGTGGGGGATTGTTTTTAACAGGGCTCATAGCCTTTCCTAAAGGGATGAGGCTCGAGCGGGCTGATTTCAGAATTCCCTGGGAGCCTCAGTGGGCTCTGAGTCAAGAAATCCAGGGCTCAAGGTCCATCTTTAATTCCTCCTGACATGGAGTGACCCTGGACCAATTAGTCAACCTCTCCGTGCTCTAGGCAACTCTAGAAGACTCGAAATTTCAGAGGAGGTACTGACTTGCTTTATCAGAAGGAGTTTCCTCCCCTGGGAGTTCCCTATAGCAACCAAATTCTATTCTTAGGATTGTAGCTGAACAAGAAGGGTTCTTGGGGGCCACTGAATGCAAGCCTCTCTTTTTTTTTTTTTTTAAAGCACTCGGGGTTAAGTAACTTGCTCAAGGTTACACGGCCAGTTATTTCTGGGTGTGGTGCTAAGTGTCTGAGCCCAAGATTTGATCTCTAGGTCATCCTGACACTGGAGCCGGTGCTCTTACTTGCTGAGCCACCTGGCTGCTCCTACAAGCCCCTCTTTTTATAGATGAGGAAGCAGAACTGAGGTAACTTAACTAGCGTCACCTGGCTGGCCATACACGATTCAAATTCATGTCTTTCTGACTCCAAGTCTAGGGAACTATCAGGTCTGGTCCCTATCCCTAAATGGTCGCCTAGTCTGCCTATGAATGATAGTTTTAATAATGTTCAAAGGGGGAAAATGAGGCCCAGGGAGGGGAAGGGACTTGCTCAAAGCTACCCAGCTACTTATCAGTAAAGACGAGTTTTCATTCTAGGTCTTAGGACCCAAGTCTCTGGATCTTTCCTGGGGCAGCCCTGGCTATGACTTAGAACAAGCCATAATCAAAATTACCAGCTAGCCCCATGGAAGTCCTGTGAAGGAGGAAGCCGGCACAAATGTTATTCTCCCCATTTTCTAGATGGAAGAGCAAATAAGTTAAGCAACTAGTCCTGGAAGGCATGACTCCGGAGTCTGGTGGCATCTAAGACCCCATCTTCTGGCACCAGGTGTGACACTCTTTACCCTAGACAATACCCCAGGATGCTTGGCTCTTCTCTCAGGGCTTCCTGATGGCTACTTGGTGCTCAGTTCCCTTTCCAGAGGATTTCCCTGGCCAATGGGAATAGAGCTCCCCCACCCTCAAGACCCCAGCTGGCTATCCCAGCGCTGGCAGGCCCAAGGGTGCCCCTGGTCCAGCTCTTACCATTCATATGGCCTGAGAGGTGGGCCAGGAGGGCCATCCCCAGGAACAGCGCCATGGTAGTCATTGTCCACTGCTGCCTTCTCTCTCCCAGTGCCGACGAGCCCAAAGCCAGCGTCTGGTACCTTGCCAGCTCCCTTTCCTTCCCTATTATCTCTCACTCAGTTCCCAGTCCCACTGACCATCTTCCTTATTTTAAGTTGAGTCATAAGGGTGTGTGTGTGTGGGGGGGGAGCTCATTAGCCCTGGGGTTGGGAGAGGCAACACTGAGTTTGAGGCCATTCCCACCCTCCCCCTCCTGGAGTATTGACTTTCTCCAAAACAAAACTCAGTAGTCTTTGACCTCCTAGGACAATAGGTCAATGCTTGCTCTGGGGCCCTGCACAGGGCCTAGGAAGTGGCAGGTGACCTGAGTTAGGAAAGACCCTGCAGGATCTGGGGAGTGGGGGTAGTATGGGGGAAGGGTTAGTCTGGTTGGTCAAATGGAGAAAGAAAAGAATTGACCACCTTCTAGCCCTATGATCACATCCTCTGCTAGCCCAGGGCTACCTTCCTTCTCAGTAGATGCCACTAACCCCCATGTGCCTAGCCCATCTTCCTGCTACCCAGTACCCATATGGACCTCTGGATCTCAGAATTTCTTTTGCTTCTCCTAAACTCTGGTAGCTCTTGGAGGAATTCATTTAGAAAGATCAAAATCTCCCCACTGCATCTGGGGCTATCTCCCATCATCCTGACCTATTTCTGGCCATGGGACACAGATGGCTCTGGAGGATAAAGTGAGGCTAGTGACTTTGCACAGCCCTCCATCACTCAAATCCAATTCACTTGCAAGTTCAGACATCACCTTCCTGATGTCATTGGTCTTCTTCAAGAATAATAATAGAGGGGCGGCTAGGTGGCGCAGTGAGTAAAGTGCTGGCCCCGGAGTCAGGAGGACCTGAGTTCGGATCCGACCTCAGACACTTAACACACGCACACACAAAGAACAGAAACAAAACTAGCCATGTAACCTTGGGCAAGTTACTTAACCCCAATTGCCCTCCAAAAGGCAAAAACAAAAACAAAACAAAACAAACAAACTTTGGGGCTGCTAAGTGGCGCAGTGAATAGAGCACCGGCCCTGAAGTCAGGAGGACCTGAATTCAAACTCAACCTCAGACACTTAACACAAAAAGCTAGCCATGTGACCTTGGTCAAGTCACTTAACCCAAATTGCCCTCTAAAAAATATGAGGATAGTAACAGCAACATGGTGTGATGACTAACTTTGATAGACTTAGCTCTTCTCAGCAATACAATGATCTAAGACAATTCCAAAAGACTCATGAAGGAAAATACCATCCACATCCAGAGAAAGAACTATGGAATCTGAGTGCATATCAAGGCATATTTCTCTCTCTCTCTCTCTCTCTCTCTCTCTCTGTCCTTCCCTCTCTCCTCTCTCCTCTTCTCTCTTCTTTCTCGTGTTTTTCTCTTTTCTCTTTTGTTCTGATTCTTCTTTCACAACATGACTAATGTGAAAATAGGTTTAATATGATTGTACATGTATAGCCTATATCAGATTGCTTGCCATCTGGGGAGGAAGGAGGGGAAGGAGGGGGAGAAAATTTAAAACTCAAAATGTTATAAAAGTGAATGCTGAAAACTATGCTTACATGTGGAAAAAGTACCATTAAGTGGGAAAATAAAAATGAAGGAGGAACAGCAATCTTAAAT
This sequence comes from Petaurus breviceps papuanus, assembly GCF_028583685.1. Classification (NCBI taxonomy): domain Eukaryota; kingdom Metazoa; phylum Chordata; class Mammalia; order Diprotodontia; family Petauridae; genus Petaurus; species Petaurus breviceps. The sequence continues at coordinate 1,224,243 of NW_027186316.1, forward strand.
GCAGCCTCCCCCTTGTTTGACTAAATAATAAGGAATAATATAGACAGGAAAAGAATAACAGGCATAGGGCCTGGGCCTGGACTTTCACTGCTATGGGGAATTCTCTGAGGAGTGGTGGAGAATGAGGCTCTCCACCTTCTCTGGGGCACTGAGGAATGAAAAGACTTAGCCAGGGTCATACAGCCAGTATGCATCAGAGGCAAGGCTTTAACCTTCTTCTCCCTGATTCCGAGGCCAGCTCTCTCCCATCACGTTAAGATAATTGCTTTCAACAATAATGATGATGATGACTTGGAATGAAAAGATATCAAGGTACAGAAACTTTCTGTTAGAAATTTAAACCAAGGAGCTGCCAGGTAGCACAGCGAGTAAGAGCACCAGCTCCAGTGTCAGGATTACCTGGAGATCAAATCCCAGGCTCAGACACTTAGCACCCACCCAGAAACACCTGGCCGTGTAACCTTGAGCAAGTTACTTAACCCCAATTGCTTAGGGGCGGCGGGTGGCTCAGCGAGTAAGAGCACCGGCTCCAGTGTCGGGATGACCTGGAGATTGAATCCCGGGCTCAGAAACTCAGAACCACACCCAGAAATAACTGGCCGTGTAACCTTGAGCAAGTTACTTAACCCAGATTGCTTTAAAAAAAAATTCAAACCAGGGAAGAACGGGAAAAATCTTGTCTGCTCTCCATAGTCCTTCTATTATGGAGGTCACTAGTCTCTTATCACTGTATATTCCAGAGTTTTTCAAAGTTGCCTGGCACATAGTAGGTGCTTAATGCTTCCTGATGGATTGACTGCCCCAGTCTACCAGCCTACCAAAAATGATCCTGCATCTCAATACTGTTTTTAAATTCTTAAAAACTGGTTCTTTTGGGGCGGCTAGGTGGCCCAGTGAGTACAGCACCAGCCCTGAAGTCAAGAGGACCTGAGTTCAAATCCGGCCTCAGATACTTAACACTTACTAGCCGTATGACCTTGGGCAAGTCACTTAACCCCAATTGCCCTCCCCCCCAAAAGCACCCCCCAGTTCTTTTTTTCCCATTGGCACAAGTCTTTGCCCAACAATGACCACTCAAAAAGAGCAGGGCTGCAAGTCAGATGTTTCTATCTAAGCTCCATTGCATTAAGATGAAGATTCATTCTTGGCCATTTCAAAATGCTGTCAATATGGTAAAGGCAAAAAAAAAAAATGAAAAAAATGAAAAAAAAGAACTCAATCATAATGACCGACATTTCTATAACACCTTAAAATTCATAAAATGTCTAAACATCTCATTTGAATCTCCCAATAGTCTTGTGGTAGACACTTCAGGCATGATTATGCCCAATTTACAGGGGAGGAAACTGAGGCCAAGAGAGATTAAGTGCTTTCCCCATGGTCACATAGCTAATAGGAGGAGGTCAAAGTCTCACTGTTTACTAGCTATGAGATCTCAGACAGGAGAAAGACCACTGACTCTGAAATCACAAGACTTGGGTTCAAATGCTGCTTATGACTGTGTGACCCTGAGCAAGTCATTTCCCCTCGGAGTCTCAGTTTCTCATCTTTAAAATAATAACAATAGCTAACATTTCTATAAAGCTTACTATTTGCCAGACTCTATGCTAAGTGCTTAACAACTATCTCATTTGATACTCACAAAAACCCTAGGAGGGAGGTGCTATTATGATCCCCATTTCCCCAGGAGACCAAGGCAGATAGAGGCTAAGTGACTTACCCAGAGTTGCACAGATACTAAGGGTCTGAAGTTGGATTTGAACTTACTTCTTCCTGACGCCAAGCCTAGGACTCTAACCATTGTGCAATGTAGTTGCCCCATAAATAAAGTATTGTATTAGATGGCCTCTGAAGTTCCTTCAGTCTCTAGATGAATGTGTGGCTTTGGCAAGTCCTCCCCCACACCCTGGGCCTCAGTTTCCTCATTTGTAAAATGACGGGGTTGGAATGAATGGCCATGAGAGTCACCTCTCATGAACAGCCTCATCATTGTCCCCAGTCTTCTCCCTCTTCCTGGTGCCCAGTCTTTGGAACCTTGACTGGCCCTGTGCTCTGAAGACCCATCTTTTTCCTTTAGAAGGAATGCTAGACTTGGAATAGGGAACGACTTGGGTTTGAATGCCAGCTTGGCCACCTTCTAACTCTATGATCACGTCTTGGCCACTTAACCTAAACAACAGGATGCCCATCTGTAGAATGGGGATAATAAGACTAGTCTCCCCTCCCTCAAGGCAGGGTGACAGTGCAAAGAGAACTGACCTCAGAACCAGGACCACCTAGGATCAAATCCTGCCTCTGATACACACAGACCATGGAACCCTGGGCAAGTCTATGGCCTCTCTTTGAGCCTCACTGACACAATGGCTCAAACGACACTTATTCTATTTTCCTCACAGCAGGGTTATGAGACAACTACTTTGTAGACCCTTGAGTACAAGACAAAGATGCATTTTTCTTGTAATAGCTGCTTACTTTATGTTAATGAGGGACTTTCTGTCCAACATCTCTGTAATCTGGATGGCCCCTGTTCACTACTCTGGGGGCTACCAGTAATTCTTGTGTTAGATTCTTTTTTGTGTGCTTTTACTCTTTTGTTTTCTTTGGCAGTTTAGGGAAGTCTATGGACTCAGCACAATCAGGTTATTAGATGCATAAAAGAACATGCATAGATTGCCCAAGGTCATCAATTTTACTTGAAATACAGTTATCAAAATCTCTTTTGAAAAACAAGTTCATGGACTCCAGGTTAAGAACCCCTGGTTTACGTGAACCAGGTTTAATCTCAGGGACTACCCCGAAATCAACAAACGCTGGGGTTTGTACACCCCCACCCAAAGTTTACTCTGGGAAATCGCAGAATCTAGCTCAAATATGGTTGGGAGCATTACAGATGTGGGTAAAAGGGTACCCAGCTCTCATGTACCGTGTTTCCCCGATAATAAGACACTGTCTTATTAATTTTTTGGACAGAAAAACACCAGAGGGCTTATTTTCAGGGGAGGGCTTATTTTAATGAACATTGACAGCAATTTTAATAAACAGGTAAATGTGAACAAAAAAATATACCAGCAAGCAAATCACTGGGGAAGAACAGGATGACGCGCTCACTGCTGCAGCTCTGATTGGATGCAGCTCGGAGCGCGGTGTGCGTTTCATGGGGGCAGGGCGGTGCATAGAGAGGGTATCGTAATGTAGCGTGTAGCACAGGGAATCACCTTCACTACAGTAGCAATCTCAATAGGGCTTATTTTCGGGGGAGGGCTTATTTTAGAGGAATCTTACACAGTAAGGGGAGGGCTTATTTTTGGGATAGGTCTTATTATTGGGGAAACACGGTAACAATTCATGCTAAAAATGAATATAGAAAATACAAAGCCACATAAATCAGAATCAACACAACTGTCCTCTTTCTACAGTGAATCCCACCTTCCCCTAGGATCCTGAAGTCCCACAGTATGACAGCACCACCCTATGGATTGGATTCCTCTCAGAAAGCAAGCAAATTTGGGGTTGAGGATGCAGAGTACCTCTTTGAGCCCCATCGGGGCATTGAACCCCTTGGTGGGACACTAGTGGTTGGACTCCCCCAAAAGTGACCTCCTGACCTGCCTGTTGACTTTCTGGGTTTTTTTTTTTTGTTTTAATTTTCACATTAGTCATGTTATAAAGAAGAATTAGAACCAATGGGAGAAACCACAAGAAAGAAGAAATATGAGAGAGAAAATAGTCTGCTTTGATCTGCATTCAGATTCCATAGTTCTTTCTCTGGATGTGGATGCCATTTTCCATCATGAGTCTTTTGGAATTGTCTTAGATCACTGCATTGCTAAGAAGAGCCAAGTCTATCAAAGTTGGTCATCACACAATGTGGCTGTTACTGTGTACAATGTTCTCCTTATTCTTATCCTTTCACTCAGCATCAGTTCATGTAAATCTTTCCAGGTTTTTCTGAAGTCTTTCTACTCATCATTTCTTACAGAACAATAGTATTCCATTACATTCATGTACCACAACTTGTTCAGCCATTCCCCAATTGATGGGTATCCCCTCAATTTCCAATTTTTGGTCACCACAAAAAGAGCTGCTATAAATATTTTTGTACATGTGGGTCCTTTTCCCATTTTTATGATCTCTTTGGGATACAGATGAAGAAGTGGTATTGCTAGGCCAAAGGGTATGCACATTTTTATAGCCCTTTGGGTATAGTTGTAAATTGCTCTCCAGAATGGTTGGATCAGTCCACAACTCCACCAACAGTGCATTAGTGTCCCAATTTTCCCACATCTTCTGCAACATTTATCATTTTCCTCTTTTGTCATGTTAGCCAATCTGATAGTATGATGTGGTACCTCCGAGTTGTTTTAATTTGCATTTCTCTAGTCAATAGTGATCTGGAGCACTTTTCTGTATGATTATAGATAGCTTTGATTTTTTCCTCTGAAAACTGCCTGTTCATATCCTTGAGCTATTTTCCAAGTCAGTTGTTTTTACAATGAGTTATTTTACATTTTCTTCTCATTTTTTCCCCATTCTACTATACTACCTCTCAAAATAGTTCCCCTCTCCATGTGGATTATCAGTCAGATAGAAACGTTACTCCACCTCCTCTCCAAGACTGAGGCCAGGAGCCACCTAGGTTAGTGCACATGGAGAGTTTCTATGAGCTTCTCTTCCCATCCCCCTTCCCCTGACTCCAGAAAGTCACTGACAACTGTAAAGGGGGAAACTTTGGGGAAAACCTCAAACTTCCTCCAGGACCCAGGGTCCCTTATCTGACACCAGCTGACCTGTCCTTTTTCCAATGGGAGATGTCTTCTAGCAGGTGTCAAAGGGCATACCCATACCTTCCATAAGAAGATACAGTCCAAAGTCCCAGGCAAAGGATGACCTCCCAGGTGGTGCACCAAACTGATCAGGAAACTATCCAGAACAACCCCTCCAGGAGATGTCCCTAGATCTCTTGGTGCCAGTGGGCATGTCCACTCACAACCTCTTCACCCTCACAAGTCAGGAGGTTTTTCTCAAAGTCCCAAGTCAAGTCTCCTCTTTCTCAAAGATCACTTGCGTTTCTTAACAACCCTGTGAGGTAAGAGATAGCCCAGACCTGGGCTCTCATGGGTATATGGAACTCCCAGCTGAGGAGATGTCCCTGCCAAAGAAGAAGCTTAGAGCATTGCCTGAAGCACTGAGAGTAAGGGACTTTGACCATGGCAAGTGTGTGTCAGAGACAGGACTTGAACCCAGGTGTTCCTGGTTCTGAGGCCAGCTCTCTATAGAGAGCTGTCACCCTGCCTCGAGGGAGGGGAGACTAGCCTTATCATCCCCATTCTACAGATGGGCACCCTGTTTTTTAGGTTGTGACCAGGGTGTGATCACAAGACTAGAAGGTGATCAAGTTGGCATCCAAACCCAGGTTTCTCTATAGTCCAAGTCATCAGATAGCAGGATGGACCTTACTCAGAAGCAGTCTGAATGGCTGCCTTTGGGAGAGGTTGCCCAGTTCTTTCCATAAGACCTCTGCTTTTTACTTCCCCTTATAAAAAGATTCCTTGAGAGTAGGTAGAGGGGTAGTGGATTAAACGTCAGTGCCCTATTACTCATTGATCCAAAAATGGGTGTGAGGAAGGGACACATGGGTGAATTGGGCTGGTGGTTCCCTGGGGCACGGTGACAATGGTTGGCAGAGAAACCCATCAAGGTGGTCTATTGCTATCAATCAGTTCCATTTCATATAATAAATATTTCTTGTGTACAAGGCCCTGTGCTAGTCCTCGGAGGAGGCAAGGATGATGAAGCCAGGGTCATCATTTAGGACATGGAATGAACAGAAATATGGTATCAGGGCACCAAATATAGGCCACGCCTCTAAAAGGAGATCTCTTTGGAAAGAAAGAAATATAGTGGATAAAGTCATCTCTGAGTTCAGGAGTCAGGAAGTTGCATTCCAGTCCCATATCTGACACATACTTGTTGGGTGACCCTGGGTAAGTCACTTACATCCTGAGTGTTCTTGGTAGCTCTCTAAGACTATGTAGAGAAGGTGCTGACCTGTAGCCCTAGGGAACACTCAAAGATTAGAAGTAGCAGAATAGGTGCTGACATCTATTGGTAAAGGGAGTTTCCATATCAGGAGGTCCCAAAGGATGGACCAAAACCACAAATATACTGAAAAATCACACCAATTAGAGTTCACATTTGGAAAGCTTAGGCCCAAGTCTGAGTCCTATCTCTTAGCAGCAGAGACTGACCTCTGAGCAATCAATTGGCCAGTCTCCACTCAAAAACCTCCAATGACGGGAGGCTCACTCCTTCCTGAAGTCTCCACTGGAGGCAACTCACAGTATTAGGAAGTTCATTCTGACCTCAACTGTAAATCTTTCTCTCATTTCTATTTGTTTGGCCCTATGAGGCCAAGAAGAAGAAATCGAATCCTCCTTTCACATGTCAGATCTTCTCAAATATTTGAACACCTCACTACTCCTATGAGTCGTCTCTTCTCCAGGCCAAATATCCCTGTATCTTCAAGCTGTCTGCATAGGGCATAGACTGAAAGCCCTTTACTATCCTGACTTCCCATATCCATCCCACTCACACCAATGATTTCCTGTTTATCAATGTTTTTTTTTTTTTGGCAGGGGGGAAGTCGGGGCAATTGGGGTTAAGTGACTTGCCCAAGATCACATGGCTAGTGAGTGTTAAGTGTCTGAGGCTGGATTTGAATTCAAGTCCTCCTGACTCCAGGGCTGGTGCTCTATTCACTGTGCCACCTAGCTGCCCTTATCAATGTTTTTAAACTCAAGGCCCAAACAGGACACAACAGGCAGGCATGGCCCAACCAGGGAATTGGACAGTGGAACCATCTATCACCTCCCTATTCCTGGAAGTTCTATTTCTCATTATAGCCTCAGATCCCATTGGGTTTTTTGGACTATCAGGTCACACAGCTAATGAGAGCCAGGTTCAAATCCTGGCTCTCACATTTACCATGAGGACTTGGGCAAATCATTTTCCCTCTTGGGGTCTCAGTTTCAGTAAAATGAAGGGGTCAGACTAGATGGCCTCTAAGGGTTCTTGATGGTCTGATATTCACTGCCGCTGTGACATGGATAGTTTAATCGTATAGGATTTCTGATAAGGAATACCTGGCAGGGTAACTCTTAGCCTCTGTTTGAACACTTTTAGTGACAAAGAGCTCACTACCTAAAAAGAAGTCCATTTCCACTCAGACGCCTTGAATTGGCAGATAGCCTTTCCTTCATATAGAGTCAACATCTGTCCTCCTCCCCATTGTTCCTCTTCAGTACAAGTATATTTTAATTCTGTGTGCTATATTGTACAATCATGGAGTAGGGTAGCAGGAACAGATGACAGGTCTCTGTAATACTGAGTTGAGGAATTTTTTATGGGGGACCACTGAAAGTGACTGACCAGTCAGTAATAGAATGGAAGTGTTTTAAGAAAATGAATCTGACAGTGTGTGTAGAATGCCGGTGCAAGAGGCTGAAGGCTCTAGACGACAAATATGAGCCTTTGGAAACAGTGCAGGTAGGAGGCCTGTACTTGGGTGAGGACACTGGCAGTGGAGAAAGGGGGAGGGAGGTATGCTAGAAATATGGTGAGGTAGGATTGATAACATTTAGCCATTGAGGGGCGGCCAGGTGGCTCAGCGAGTAAGAGCACCGATTGCTTAAAAAAAAAGATTTAGCCATTGAACATAGGCAGTACAGTATTGTGGGAAAGGATTAGAGTTTGGAGTCAAAGGATGTGGGTAGAAATTCCAAGCTCTTCCATTTACGTTGCTGTTGTTCAGTGACTTAGGGGGGTGTCTGCCCCAAACATGTGAAGACTTCCCCTGGTGGAATGGGTGGATGAGAACAATTTGTTCCAGTGGCCGTGAAGGTGGCTGAAGCAGGCACAATGGAATGCTTAGAGCTTGGTCAGACATCAAAGACGCCAAGGGCATCCAAGGCATCCATGAGCATCTCCAGTCATCCTGACTTTCTTCTTGCCACTGGACTGTGATGACTCTAAAGGAGAGAGTGAGGTCAAAGACTTCATGCAACCCTGCCTCACTTAAATCCAATTTACACTCGAATTAAAAGACACCACCCATACCATTTTATTTATCTCAAAGTCCTTGGTGACAGGCAGGTGACAAACAGCAAGTGTGGATACACTAGGAGCTGTAGTCACAGGCGGCCCAGGCCATAGAGTCATTTCTCACTGGAAGCAGCAGTAGGATTCGGCAGCCCCCTGGGTGTCTGAACACCCTTTTAAGAATTGCACTGCTCACCTCCTGGTGTGAGGAAGGGGATAGAAAAGGTGCCCTAAAAATTGTCTGCTTACCCAACCCTGGCCTGATTACCTACCGAGGCAGGAGGGGAATCCTACTCTGTGGTCAAAACACAAAGAAATAGGGGCCTCCAGGTAGCACAGTGAGTAAGAGCACCGGCCCCAGAGTCGGGATGACCTGGGGATCGAATCCGGTCTCAGATACTTAGCACCACACCCAGAAATAACTGGCCGTGTAACCTTGAGCAAGTTACTTAACCCCAATTGCTTTAAACACACACACACACACACACACACACACACACACACACATTGGCACATGGAATGTACACATGCTTATAGACAAAACAAAATCCAGTAGACCTGAAAGACGAGCGGCTTTTGTTGTGAGAGAATTCAGCGAGTACCACATCCCAACAGCAGCCCTGAGTGAAACAAGGCTGGCAAACAAAGGCCAGTTTACTGAAGTCGGAGCTGGATACTCGTTCTTCTGGAGTGGCCACAGTGAAGGGGAGTACTATGAAGCTGGTATAGATTTTGTAACCAAAACTAATCTAGTCAACAAGCTTATAATATAACCTCCCAAAAGGAGTGAATGACAGGATCATGACAATGCCATTGACACTCATGGGAAAGCATCACGCCACCATCATCAATGCCTATGCTCTCATAGGGGGGTCTCTCTCTCAGTCATCGCTGGAAAGATTCTTGTCAGAGCCCTCCTTAATAGGCTGATCCTTCATCTCGGAGATGGTCATCTACTTGAAAGCCAGCGTGGCTTCAGAAAGGGCAGAGGAACGGTCGATATGGTGTTTGCTGCCCGACAACTCCAGGAGAAATGCCAGGAGCAGAACAGAGATCTGTACATGTTTGTAGATCTGACCAAGGCCTTTGATATTGTGAGTCGTGAGGACTTATGGAAAATTATATTAAAATTTGACTGCCCAGAGAAGTGCATCAGTATTGTACACCAATTTCACGATGGCATGCTTGCCCGGGTTCTGGATAATGGATGATGCTCTTGTGCTTTCCCAGTCACCAGTGGAGTGAAACAAGGCTATGGGCTTGCTCCCATGCTTTTTTAGTATGATGTTTTCAGACATGTTGTCAAATGCCTTCAGTGAATGTGGCATCAAGGTCAGCTACTGCACTGATGGTAAATTCTTCAACCTGAAAAGGCTACAAGCCAAGACCAAAGTGGAGGGAGTGTTGGTGCATGATTTTCTGTTTGTTGATGATCGTGCACTCAGTGCAGCCTCTGAAGCTGAGATGCAACAAAGTATGGACCTGCTTGTGCTAATTTGGGCCTGATAATTAACACCAAGAAAACACAGGTGCTTCACCAGCCAGCACCACACTACCCATATGTGGAACCACTGGTTACAGCAAATGGAAAAGTTTTGAATGCTGTGGATAAGTTCACTTACCTTGGCAATGTACTTTCCAGGGATATACACATTGATATGGAGGTTGACACATGCATGGCCAGAGCTGGCTCAGTGTTTGGGAGGTTCCAAAAGAAAGTGTGAGAGAGAAGAGGTATTAGATTGATTATCAAACTGAAGGGATGTTGTACTGACCTCATTGGTGTATGCCTGTGAAACCTGGACAGTCTACCAGCGCCATGCCAGGAAGCTGAACTGCTTTTATTTGAATTGTCTTAGGAAGATTCTGAAGATCACCTGGCACGATAAGATATTAGATATTGAAGTTCTTTTTTTGAGCTGAACTTCCAAGCATCCAAACTCTACTGCAGAGAGTGCAATTTCAACTGTTGACCATGTCATTCAAATGCCAAATGTAGGTTTGCCTAAAAGACTATCTTATGAGGGGCAGTTAAGTGGTGCAGTGAATAGAGCACCAGCCCTGGAGTCAGGAGAACCTGAGTTCAAATATGGCCTCAGACATTTGACACACTTACTACTATGTGACCTTGGGCAAGTCACTTAACCCCAACTGCCTTGCCTTCCCCCCTCCAACAAAACCAAAACAAAACAACTATCTTATGGAGAACTCACCCAGGGCAAGCGTTCACATGGTGGTCAGAAGAAGTGATACAAGGATACTCTCAACGTCTCTCTTAAGAACTTTGGGATTGATTGTGTGACATGGGAGACACTGGCACAGGACCACCAAGCATGGAATGCCTTTATCAGAGAAGGTGGTATGCTCTCTGAGCAAAGCAGAATTGAAGTAGCTCAAAAGAAACACAAAAAGCAGAAATTTAGGGAATCTAACCCAAATATTCATATGGACTCTTTGTGCCCAACCTGTGGTAAAGCCTTCCAAGTTTGTACTGATATGTCTAATTCTTCATAATTCCATTTGGGGTTTTCTTGGCAGAGATACTGAAGTGGTTTTTGCCATTTCCCTTTCCAGCTTATTTTATAAATGAGGAAACTGAGGCAAACAGGTCAAGTGACTTTCCCAAGGTCACACAGCTAGTATCTTCCTGATTCCAAGCCCAGAGCTCCATCCAACTGAGCCTCCTAGCCGCTCCCTTTGACTTACTACCTGTGTGATATTAGACAAGTTCCTTCACCTCCAGGCCTCAGTTTCCTTTCCTGTAAAAGTAAGAGGTTGGACCAGATGGTTTCTAAGGTCCCCACTAGATCTAAGGTTAGATTTCTATGACTAGTTTTATTTTTAAGATTCTACAAACTGATTGGAAATGAGGGAAAGTTCCAAAATGGCTCTGAGGTTCTGAGGCCAAATGACTGAGGAGGATGAAGAGACACTGACAGAGAGGGAAGCCAGAAGTAGAAACTCATTTGGTTGAGGAAAGGTGATGTTGGGGCCATGTTGAATTGGATGGGATGGGAGGTCCAAGGGGAGACAGCTAGAAGACAGGCAGATACATCAGCATGGGATTCAGGAGACAGGACAAAGACAGATTAAACAAATCAATGAGTGCTGATGAATTCACCAGGGCAGAGAACACAGACAGAGGACCCCAGACAGCTGAATGCTGAACCAGAGAGATTCTCATGGTTTCCATCATAGGCCCTTCTAGAAGGGCACCTCCCTTCCCTAAGAAGTCATGGTGAAGCATGTGTGGAGGACTCAGTCTCTTTCTAGCACTATAAGAGTTTTGCTGTGGGGTCAAAATGGCCAGTAGTGCATAGGAGAATAGGGCTAAAACTGGAGGGCAACTCAGAGGTCATCAGCTACAATGCCTTCATGTTGTTCAGTCATTTTTCAGTTTTGCCCAACTGTTCATGACTCCATTTGGGGTTTTCTTGCCATTTCCTTCTCCAGCTCACTTTACAGATGAGGAAACTGAGGCAAACTGGGTTAAGTGGCTTCTCCAGGGTCACATAGCTAGTAACTATCTAAGGCCTGGTGCTCTATCCACTGCACCACCCAGTCACCCCTCATTTTAAAGACAAGGAAACTGAGTCCTAAAGATCTGAAATGACTTGCACTAGGTAATACCGACACTTTTGAGTGTCTGAGGTGGGATTTCAATACTCTAACCACTATACTGTGCTATCTAGGCCACATTATATTAAGGAAGGTTGAAAAAGACTAGTAAAGGATACAAGTATAAGGGTACAGTATGGCACTCCCAGACCTCAGAGAGCTGCCACTATATTCCTTCTTCCTCTAGCTCTACTCAACACTTTCCTAGGGCTAGTCCTTGCAACAAGCCTAAAGTTATGTAGCATAGTACTTGGCGTTTCTAGGTCTCAGTTTCTTCCTTTGAACATTGATCTGCCTCCCAGGTCAACATAAGGTCAATCCCAAACCATAAAAAGTAATGATGAACCTTTATTCCTAAGAACCATAAAAACAAAGAACAAAAACATTGTGGTGAGGGCTAAGCTTCCTGGCCTTGTCTTGTCCTGTCAAGAATAGGAAGTAGGACCATGAAACAGAAAGACACACACACACACACACACAGAGTTAAAGTAAGAGGTTGGAGCAGAATCTATTATACTTCAGCTAAAGTACAAAAGACAAAGGTAGCAATCATAATCTCAGATAAAGGAACAGCAAAAATAGATCTAATCAGGGCGGCTAGATGGCACAGTGAATAGAGCACTGGCCCTGGAGTCAGGAGGACCTGAGTTCAAATCTGGCCTCAGGCACTTAACACTTACGGTACTAGCCGTCTGACCTTGGGCAAGTCACTTAACCCCAAATGCCCTCCAAAAAGCAAAAAAAAAAATAGATCTAATTAAAAGAGATGATAAGGGAAACTACATTTTGCTAAAAGGTACCACAGACAACAAAGCAATGTAAAAAAAATTACACTAAGTTCCTCTGATAAAGGCCTCATTTCTGAAATATATCAGGAACCAAGTCAAATTGATAAAAATAAGAGTCATTCCCCAATCGATAAATGAATGATCAAAGGGTATAAACAGGCAGTTTTTAGGAGAAGAAATCAAATCTATCAATTTGTTGTTTTTCAGTCATATACTACTCTTCGTGACCCTATGGACCATAGCATGCCAGACCATTCTATCCTTTACTATCTCCTAAAGTGTGACCAAGCTCATTCATTGTTTCCATGACACTATCTATCCATCTTATCCTCTATTTAACCTTCAGCTTCAGTATTTAAACTTCCAGGGAATATTCTGAACTAATTTGTTTAAGCATTGACTGATTTGACCTCCCTGCTGTCCAAGGGACTTTTAAAAGTCTTCTCCAGCACCACAGTTCAAAATCTTATTCTGTGTCATTCAGCTTTCACAACTCTCACAACCACACATTGCTACTGAAAAAAATCATAGCCCTGACTATACAGACCTTTGTCAGCATAGTGACATTTCTGCTTTTTAGTAGGCTGTCTAGATTTGCCACAGCTTTCTTTCCAAGGAGCTAGTGTCTCTTAATTTCATGGCTACAGTCCCTGTCTGTAGTGATCTTTGAGCCCAAAAATGTAAAATCAGACACTGCTATTTCTCCTCCCTTTATTTGCCAGGAAGCCAAGATCTTAGTAGTTTTTATATTAAACTTTAAGTCAGTTTTTACTCTCTCTTCTTTCACCCTCACAGAGAGGCTTCTGAATTCTTCTTCACAACTTTTGCATAACTGAGTTTGTTAATATTTCTCCTGGCAACCTTGGTTCCAGCTTTTGATTCACTCTAGCTGGCATTTTTCATGATGTACTCTGTATATAAGTTAAATAAATAAGGTGACAATACATGGCCTTGTCATACTTTTTCCCCAATCTTAAACTAATCAGTTCTATGTTTGGTTTTAACCATTACTTCTTGGCCTGCATATAGCTTCCTGAGGAGACAAGTAAGATGAATTGCCAAAATTTGCCGTGATCCACACAAAGACTTTAATGTTGTCAGTGAAGCCGAAGTAGATGTTTTCTCTTTCTCCAATCCAGAGAATGTTGGCAATTTGGTCTCTAGTTCCTCTGTCTCTTCAAAAGCCAGCCTGCTTTTCTGGTAATTTTCGGTTCACATCCTGCTGAAGCCTACCTTGCAGAATCTTAAACATAACCTGGCTGGAGGATGAAATGAGCACAATTGCTTGGTAATTTGAGCATTCCTCAGCATTGCTGTTCTTTTTTCTTTTTCCTTTTGGAGGTCAATTGGGGTTAAGTAACTTGCCCAAGGTTACATGGCTAGTTTTTTTGTATGGGTGTTAAGTGTCTGAGGCTGGAACCGAACTCAGGTCCTCCTGACTCTGGGGCCGGCACTTCACTCACTGTGCCACCTGGCTGCCCCTGCATTGCTTTTCTTTAAGATTGGGATATAAACTGATCTTTTCCAGTCTATTGGGCATGGTTGAGTTTTCCAAATTTGCTGGTCTATTGGGTGCATCCCTTTAACAGCATCATCTTTTAGGATTTTAAATAGCTCAGCTGGAATTCCAACCCTTCCACTAGCTTTATTCTTAACAATGTTTCTGCAGAGGCCCTGAAGATGATGAGGGGCAGCACAGAGGACTGGAAGATGCTGGGCACACAGAGGCCCAGACAAGGCCTGATCAATGTGGCGGCAAGTGGACCCACCAACCACAAAGGCCATTGCCAGGCCTATCACTGCAGGTCTGGGATTGGATGGAACTAGGTAAGAGTCAAATTCAGGGCAAAATAAGCTTCAGTATGACCCAAGATATAATACATGTAGCCTACAAGGTTCTGTGTCCAGAGGCAGCAAGACCTGAGGAATTCCCAGAAAATGCCCCAGAGTGGTCAAAAGGCTCCAGGGCAGGAACTTTGGAAGCCCTAGAGAATAGAAGTCTGGAGTGACCAACAAAGTGCTGCTCAGCATAGTGACTCAGGGCTCAGACCAAGGCAACCCAGGGCCCAGGGACTCTGAGGTCCCTAACACTCTGAGGTCCTGAGACAGCAGAGATGACTGAATTCAGAGCATTAAGGACATAGTGCTCTGAAACTCAAAGATCCACTGGAGGGAGGGATTAACTCAAGACAGCACAAGAACCCAGAGGGTCTAGAATGTAACCAAACAAGGCCTAATATTGTACCCCAAAATACAACAGGGGGTAGAGTCTGACCTTTACACAAAGATCTGATTCAGCTAAAACAAGCATTTTATTTAATAATGCCAACCAGTAACAAAAATCATTGCAAATGTAATACATTGCAAAAAGCAAGAAGTCTTAAAGGGAAAAAAATTTATATTTCACAAAGACTGCATGAATACCAAGGAAAAAATGAACAAGACATAAGAAGCAAAATGAAAACCCTAAAAGAATTTAAAAGAGAGTAAATAGCTTAAAAGAAAAAGTAGTAAATCTCACCCAAGAAACAGACTCTGAAAATCAGAATAGACTAAATCTAAATCAGTGACTCCACAGGACAGTAAAAAATATTAGGACCAAACCCAGAGATTGAAAAAATAGATTAAGGTATCTGACCCTTGTAATAGGCCAAAGAGAGAGAATTTAAGAATCACTACTGCCACGTGATTAAAAATGCCTGGACACTAATATTTTAAGAAATTATAAATGGAAATTGTCCAGTTCTATTAGACTCAGAAGACAGACAGAAATAACCCAATGATCATGTCCCAAAACAAACCCTGAAAGAAGTCCCAAGAAAATCATAACCAAAAATCAGAGCTTCTGTATCAAAGAAAAAAAATTGTGAAGATCCACAAAGAAGTTTAAGTACCAAGTAACTTCAATCAAAACCACACAAGACCTGGGTGGTTCTACTAAAACCAAGAGGAGACCTTGGAATGCAATTGTAAAATTCCAGTCAAGAATTACTTACACTGCAAAAGTTGGTATAATCCAATTTTAAGGAAGGGAGGATTTTCTTTTTCTTTTTTTTTGCTATCATTTATATGTGTGAAATCATAAAAAAACATATTTCCACATTAGTCGTGTTGCAAAAAAAGCCAGATAAATAAAGTGAAAAAATTCTACTTAAAAAAAAGTCACATGCAGGGCCCCTGGTAGTGGCAGCAGCTACTCCTGGGACTACCAACCCACAACCTGGAAATTTAAACAGTCCCTACCTGAACTTCCAGGGACCAGGATGGCAGAGTGAACCCTGGCTGCTCCAATTCCCCCCCCCCATCCTAAAAACATAGTAATTATTGCCCCAGAGGAAAACTTTAAACAGTAAAGGCTAGTGCAACTTAGAGGAAGGGTGTGGCTAGGGTCCTGCCTCAAAATGGGTGAAAAAGCAGACTTCAAAGACAAAGACTCTAGAATCCTATTATTGTGAGAGGGAGGAACCAAATTCAGAAGGAGACAGTATTGACTCCACACCCACAGCCAAAGCCTCAACAGGGAACTGGTCACAAGCACAGAAAGCATTCTTAGATGGGCTCAAAAAGAACTTTGAAAACCAAATTGGAGAGGTAGAAGATAAAATGAATAATTCTTTTAAAATCAAAACTGCAAAATTAGAAAAACATTACAATGAAGAAAACAGAAAAAGAAAAATGTGTGAACTAAAAATTAAATCTGAACATATGAGGAGCTTCAAAAACTGAGGAAAATAATTTGCTAAAAATTAGAATCAACCATATTGAAGGGAATAACTCTATGAGGAACCAAGAATCAGTCAAACAGAAAGGATATGAACAGGCAGTTTTCAGAGAAAGAAACTAAAGCTATCTTATAAGCACATGAAGAAATGCTCTAATTCACTATTGATTAGAGAAATGCAAATCAAAACAACTCTGAGGTACCACATCTCACCAGTCAGATTGGCTAAGATGACAACACAGGAAAATGACAAATGCTGGAGAGGATGTGGGCAAACTGGAACACTAATGCATTGTTGGTGGAGTTGTGAACTGATCCAGCCTTTCTGGAGAGCAATCTGGAATTATGCCCAAAGGGCTATAAATACTTTCATACCCTTTGATCCAGCAATACCACTCCTAGGGTTATATCCCAAAGAGATCATAGAAATGGGAGAAAGACCCATATGTACAAAAATGTTTATAGCAGCTCTTTTTGTGGTGGCAAAGAATTGGAAATTAAGGGGGTGCCCATCAATTGGGGAATGGCTGAACAAGTTGTGGTATATGCATGTTATGGAATACTATTGTGCTATAAGAAATGAGGAGCAGGCAGTCTTCATATTTACCTGGAGAGGATTAAAAGAACTGATGCTGAGTGAGAAGAGTAGAAATTTGTACACAATTACAGACACAACGTATGTGTGATGACCAACTTTGATAGACTGGACTCTTCTCAGCAATGCAGTGATATAAGTCAATCCCAAAAGATGCATGATGGAGAGCAAAATGTGCATCCAGAGAAAGAACTAGAAAGAACTAAGTTTATATCCATGTGGAAGCAAAATACCTGATCTTTTTCATTCTCTTATTTGGTTTTACGTCCTCTTTACTATTTTTCATTCCAGCTGGTACAATCCGTCCTTATAACCTGACCAATGTATAATGTGAAAGTATTTACAGATCCTATACTTGACTATAAGCTGCCATGGGTGGGGGGAGGGAAGGAGGGAGGGGGACAAAATGTGAAATTCAAGGAATTTTGGAATTGAATCCTGTAAACTAAAAGGAAACAAACAAATTAATAAATAAAAAAAGAATGAAAAATGAGAAAAAGAGGTAAAATATCTCAATGGAAAAATAACTGATCTGGAAAACAGATCCAGGAAAGATAATCTGAGAATCATAGGCCTACCAGAAAATCATGATGAAAAAATGAGCCTGGACAACATCTTCCAAGAGCTCATCAAGGAAAACTGCCCTGAAATACTAGAACCAGAGGGTAAAATAGAAATCAAGAGAATCCACCAGACACCTCGTGAAAGAGATCCCAAATTGAAAAGTACACTAAATGTTGTGGCCAAATTCCAGAACTATCAGGCAAAGGAGAAAATACTACAAGCAGTCATAAAGAAACAATTCGAATATCGCAGACCCACAGTGAGGATCGCACAGGATCTGGCACTTTCTACACTGAAAGATCAGAGGAACTGGAATATAATTTTTCACAAGGCAAAAGAGCTCAGGTTACAACCAAGGATCACCTATCCAGCGAAAATGAACATATTCTTCCAGGCAAGGAGATTCAACGATATAATGGACTTCTAGACCTTCCTGATGAAAAAGCCGGAGTTCAATGGAAAATTCAACCTCCAATTACAAGACTCAAGAGAGACATAGAAAGGTAAATAAGGAAAACACACACACACACACACACACACACACACTGTTATTTAATAAGAGCAAACTATTTACAGCCCTATGTGGGAAGTTGATACCTGACAATACTGAAAATTCTATATCTATGGCAAAATCTAAAAGGGATACAGATAAATAAATGGTGTGGGTATAAATTACACAAAATGATGATAAAAAAAACCTTATTAAGGGCTGCAAAGGGACTGCAATGGAAGAAGAGGAAAGAATGAAGCAGCAAAGGGAAAATTATGCCACTCAAAGAGGCATAAAAACATTATAGTAGAGGGAAAGAGGGGAGGGAGAGGAGCATTGCATGAAATCTGTTCTTGTCAATCTTGATTCGAGGAAGAAATAACATACTACATTAAGTATAAAAATCTATCATACCCTACAGGCAGTAGGAGGGGGGAAGGGCTAAGAAAGAGGGGTGGTTAGAAGGGAGGGAAGAAGTAAGGGGGAAGGGTAGAAAAAGGGAGGGGGATGATAAGAAGGGAATACTGAGGGAGGCAGTGGTCAAAAGGAAAACTCTTTTTTTTTATTTCTCAAATGCTTTATTAACTTCTGATTTACATCATTCATTTCCATCAGATTTTGAGTTGCAAATTTTCTCCCAGTTTTTCCTCTACCACCTCCCCAAAATAGCAGTCCCACAGTATATCCCCTCCTCCAATCTGCTCTCTCCCATATTTTCTCCCATACCCCTTTCCACTTTTCCAGTGGATCTCTATGCCCCAGTGCCTGTATATCTTATTTACCAATTACAAGTAAAATAGTATTAATAATAGTATATATATATATATTTGATTTTAAAACTTTGAATTCCGGATTCATTCCCTTCCTCCCTTGTCACCCACCCTTACTGGGAAGATAAGCAGTTCAGTATAGGTTGTACATGTGTGGCTAATGCAAAACAATAACCTAGTAGATATATTATAAAAGACTAACTATATTTCCCTCCCTCCTATCCCACCTCCCACTTGTTCTATTCTCTACTTTGATCCCATCCCTTTTCAAAAGTGGGTGCTTCCAACTTCCCTCCCCTCCCCCCAGCCTGCTCTCCCTTCCATCATCCCCTGTCTCATCCTCTTCCCCCCCTACTGTCCTGGAGGGTGAGATACCCTATTTACCGTGCATTTCATTCCCTCCTCAAGCCACCTTCAATGGCAATAAGGTTGACCCATTCCCTTTTACCTTCCTATTCTTGCCTTCCATTGTAACCATTTTCCCTTGCCTCTTCTATATGAGATAGTTTACCCCATTCTGTCTCTCCCCATCTCCTCTCATTATATTCCTCTCTCACCTCATAATTTCACATTTTAAGTATCATCTCTTCCTGTTAAATTGGTCCTGTGCCCTCTATCTATGTATACCTGTAAACATATATACACACATTCACATATATCCTCATATATAGACATATATATTTCTATTCCCTTCAAACTACTGAGAAAAGTTTCAACAGTTGCAATTATTGTTTTTCCTTGTAGGAATGTTAATAGTTCAACTTTGATAAGTTCCTTATGATTTCTTTTCCCTGTTTACCTTCTCATGCTTCTCTTGCTTCTTGTATCTGAATGTCAAATTTTCTATTCAACTCTGGTTTTTTTTCAGCAAGAATGCTTGAAAGTCCTCTATTCCACTGAATGACCATATTTTCCACTGAAACACGATACTCAGTTTTGTTGAGTGGGTGACTCTTGGTTTTAATCCCAGCTTCTTTGACCTCTGGAATATCATATTCCAAGCCCTTCGATCCCTCAGTGTAGAAGTTGCCAGATACTGGGTTATCCTGATTGTGTTTCCACGATATTCAAATTGTTTCTTCCTGGCTGCTTGTAATATTCTCTCCTTAATCTAGGAATTCTGGAACTTGGCTATAATATTTCTAGGAGTTTTCTTTTTGGGATCTTTTTCAGGAGGAGATTGCTGGATTCTTTCAACCTCTATTTTGCCCTCTGGTTCTAAAACATCAGGGCAGTTTTCTTTGAGAATTTCCTGGAGGATGATTTCTAGGTTCTTACTTTGATCATGGCTTTCAGGTAGTCCAATAATTTTTAAATTATCTCTCCTGGATATATTTTCCAGGTCAGTGGTTTTTCCCATGAGATATTTCAGGGGATGATGAGATCATCATCATCATGAGATGCCTTCTATTCTTTCATTTGTTTGGATCTGTTTAACAGTATCTTGATTTCTCATAAAGTCATTACCTTCCATTTGCTCCAATCTAATTCTGAAGCTATGATTCTCCTCATTGAGCTTTTGAGGTTCATTTTCCATCTGGCAAATTCAGCTTTTTAAGACATTCTTCTCCTCATTGCCTTTTTGAGCCTGTTTTGCCATTTGAGTTAGTCTGTTTTTTTAAGGTATGATTTTCCTCAGTCAGGCTGTTGACTCTCATTTCATAATTTTCTTGCATCGTTCTCATTTCTCTTCCCAATTTTTCCTCCACTTCTCTTATCTGCTTCTAAAGGTCCTCTATGGCCTGTAACCAGCTCGTATTTTCCTTTGAAGCTTTTGGTGCAGGAGTTCTGACTTCACTGTCTTCATCCTGTTCCATGCTTTGCTCCTTTTTGTCCCCAAAATAGGAGTCTAATGTTGGAATCTTCTGTCTGCTTTGTTTCCTTTGCCTGGTCATGTCACCCCTCAGTCACTTGACCCCTGGGCTTTTTGCCACAGTAGGACTTTGCCACCAGACAGGGGAGCTTTCGTCCCAAACACTGGGGTTTTCTCAGCTTCTGGAGGTATTAGATGGGTGCCCTCTCTGAGGTCTCCACATGCTCTGGCAAGCTGGACATACATCCCAGGACCTCCACCCTAGCCTGCAATCCAGATCCAAGCAGGTTAAAGCAAGAGCGATTACCCCCTCAGACTGGTGCTTGGTCCCCCTACAGTCTGCAGGCCAGGAGCTGAAGCTGCCACGTGGTGCTGGCTGGCTGTGCTGGCATCTCAAGAGCTTCTCACCCCGGGGGCAAAAGCCAGGCACTCCCACTTACTGGGTCCCAAAATCCAGACTGCACTGACCTCTCACTTTGTCCTTCGAATCTATGTGTTGATTATTCTGGAAATGGCCACAGCTGCTGTTGATCTGGAGTCCCTCAGGCTGGTGGCTGGTCAGGCCTGCCCTGGGGTTAAAGCCTCGGTGTGGGGCTGGGCTCAGCTCCCAGAGCACTGCGCTGGCTGATTCCTGCCGGCCTGCCAGGCTGTCCTCAGTGGGAGGTTAGCTTCTCTGTGTCATTTTGTGGGTTCTACAGCTCCAAAGTTTGTTCAGAATCCCCCTTTTCCATGGATTGGGGAAGGTGGAAGCCAGAGCCATGGAGAGTCCTGCCTCTACTCTGCCATCTTGACTCAAGGAAAACTCTTAAGGAGGGGAAGGGAGAAGGGAAGAAATATAAAAGCATAAACAGGGGAGGGAATAGGATGGAGGGAAAGAGACAGATAGTAATCATGACTGTGAATGTGAATGGGATGAACTCTCCCATAAACGGAGGGGAATAGCAGAATAGATTAAAAATCATAATCCTACAATATGCTGTTGACAAGAAACATATCTGAAACAGAGGATACACACAGGGTAAAGGTAAAAGGCTGGAGTAAAATTTATCATGTCTCAGCTAAAGTAAAAAAAAAAAAGCAGGGGTAGCAATTCTTATCTCGGACAAAGCAAAAGTAAAAATAGATCTAATTGAAAGTGATAAGGAAGGAAACAATATCCTGCTAAAAGGCACCATTGAAAATGAAGCAATATCATTACTAAACATTTATGCACCAAGCGGTACAGCATCCAAATTCCTAAAGGAGAAGTTAAGGATGTTAGAGGAAGAAATAGATAGCAAAACTATACTAGTGGGAGACTTCAATCTCCCCCTCTCTGAGCTTGATAAATCTAACCTCAAAATAAACAAGAAAGAAGTTAAGGAAGTAAATAGAATCTTAGAGAAGATAGATATGGTAGACCTCTGGAGAAAATTGAATGGGGATAAAAAGCAATATACCTTTTTCTCAGCAGTACATGGTACATATACAAATATTGATCAAGTTTTATTATACTAGGGTGTAGTATAAAAACCTCACAATTCAATGCAGAAAGGCAGAAATATTAAATGCATCCTTCTCATATCATGATGCAATAAAAATTATATGTAATAAAGGGCCATAGAAAGATAGACTAAAACTATTTGAAAACTAAATAACTTAATCCTAAAGAATGAGTGGGTCAAACAAAAAAATTATGAAAACAATCAGCAACTTCATTCAAGAGAATACCAATAATGAGACAACATACCAAAGCTTGTGGGATACAGCAAAAGCAGTTCTTAGGGGAAGTTTTATATCCCTGAATGCATATATAAATAAAAGAGAGAAAATGGAAGTCAATAAATTGGGCATGCAACTGAACTAGCTAGAAAAAGAACAAATTGAAAATCCCCAATGAAATACTAAATTAGAAATGATGAAAACCAAAGGAGAGATTAATAAAATTGAATTTAAGAAAACTATTGAATTAATAACTAAAACTAAGAACTGGTATTATGAAAAAACCAATAAAATTGATAGACCTTTAGTCAATATGATAAAAAAGAAAGAAAAAAACAAATTACGAGTATCAAAAATGCAAAGGGTGAATCTACCTCCAACGAAGAGGAAATTAAAACAATAATCAGGAATAATTTTGCCCAATTTTATGCACATAAATTTGACAATCTTATTGAAATGGATGAATATTTATGAAAATATAAGCTGTCCAGACTAACTGAAGAGGAAGTAAACTACTTAAATAACCCCATCTCAGAAAAAGAAATTGAACAAGCCATCAATGAACTCCCTAAGAAAAAATCTCCAGGGCCAGATGGCTTTACTAGTGAATTCTACCAAACATTTAAAGAACAATTGACTCCAATACTTTACAAACTATTTGGGAAAATTGGAGAAGAACGAGTTCTACCAAATTATTTTTATGACACAAATATGGTACTGATACCTAAATTGGGAAGAGACAAAACAGAGAAAGAAAATTACAGACCAATTTCCTTTATGATTATAGATGCAAAATTTCTAAATAAAATATTAGCAAAAAGACTACAGCACCTCATCATGAGAATAACACACTCTGATCAGGTAGGATTTATTCAGGAATGCAAGGGTGGTTCAATATCAGGTAAACTATCAGTATAATTGACCACATCAACAACAAAACTAGCAGAAACCATATGATTATCTCAATAGATGCAGAAAAGGCTTTTGACAAAATACAACACCCATTCCTATTGAAAACACTAGAAAGTATAGGAATCAATGGAGTCTTCCTTAAAATAATAAGTAGCATCTACCTAAAACCATCAGCAAGTATTATATGTAATATATAATGTAATAATAAGCTAGAAGCATTTCCAATAAGATCAGGGATGAAACAAGGATGTCCACTATCACCCTTCTTATTGAATTTGGTACTAGAAATGTTAGCAGTATGAATAAGAGAAGGAAAAGAAATTGAAGGAATCAAATTAGGCAAAGAAAAGACTAAGCTATCACTATTTGCAGATGATATGATGATACACTTAGAAAAATCCTAGAGAATCAAATAAAAAACTACTTGAGATAATAAACAAATTTGCCAAGTTGCAGGATATAAAATAAACCTACATAAGTCCTCAGCATTCCTATATATCTCTAATGAAATCCAACAGAAAGAGATAGAAAGAGAAATCCCATTTAAAGTTACTGTAGTCATCATAAAATATTTGGGAATCTACCTGTAAAAACAAAACCCAAGACAATTTCAAAACACTTTTCACACAAATAAAGTCAGATCTAACTAATTGGAAAAACATCAATTGCTCATGGCTGGGTCAAGCTAATATAATAAAAACGACAATTTTACCTAAATTAAATTACATATTTAGTGCCATACCAATCAATGTACCAAAAAATTACATGGAGAGCTAGAAAAAATAGTAGCAAAATTCATTTGGAAAAACAAAGGTCCAGAATATCAAGGAAATTAATGAAAAGAAGTGCTAGGGAAGGAGGCCTAGCCATATCAGATTTCAATCTGTATTATAAAGCAGCAGTTATCAAAACTTCTTGGTACTGTCTGAGGAATAGAGTAGTGGACCAATGGAATAGACTGGGTACATGAGACCTAGCAGCCAATGACTACAGTAATCTACTGTTTGATAAACCGAAAGATCCAGGTTTTTAGATTAAGAGCACAGTATTTGACAAAAACTGCTGGGAAAACTGGAACATAGTATGGCAGAAATTGGGCATAGATCAATATCTAATACCATACACCAAAATAAAGTCAAAATGGGTGCATGATTTAGGTATAAAGGCTGATACTGTAAGTAATCTGGGAGAGCAAGGGATAGTTTACCTGTCAGATCTATGGAGAGGGAAAGACTTTATGATGAAACAAGAGTTAGAGGGCATTATAAAATGCAAAATGGATAATTTTGATTACATTAAATGGAAAAGCTTCTGGAGAAATAAAGCCAATTTAACCAAGATTAAGAAGGAAGTAGAAAATTGGGAAAGAATTTTTACAACCAATGTCTCTGATAAAGGCCTCATTTCTAAAATATACAAAGAATTGAGTCAAATCTAGAAGACTACAAGCCACTCCCTAATTGATAAATGGTCAAAGGAACATGCAGTTCTCAGAAGATGAAATTAAAGATATCTATAAGCATATGAAAAAATGTTTTAAATCACTAGTGATTAGAGAAATGCAAATCAAAACAAGTCTTAGGTACCACATCTCACTGGCCACATTGACTAAGATGACAAAACAGGAAAATAATAGATGATGGAGAGGATGTGGAAAAGTTGGAACACTAATGCATTGTTGGTGGAGTTGTGAACTGATCCAACCACTCTGGAGAGCAATCTGTAACTATGCCCAAAGGACTATAAATAAGTGCATACCCTTTGACCCAGCAATGCCACTTCTAGGGTTATATCCCAAAGAGATCAGAGAAGTGGGAGGAGGAACTGTATGTACAAAAATATTTATAGTGGCTCTTTTCATGGTGGCAAAGAATTGGAAATCAAGGGGATGCCCATCAATTGGGGAATGGCTGAACAAGTTGTGGGATATGAATATCATGGAATACTACTGTGCTATAAGAAATGAGGAGCAGACAGACTTCATAATAACCTGGAGAGACTCACATAAACTGATACTGAGTGAGAAGAGCAGAACCAGGAGAAACCTTTACACAGTCACAGACACAACGTATGTGTGACGACTAACTTCAATAGACTGAGCTCCTCTCAGCAATATAAGGTTATAAGACAACTCCAAAAGACTCATGATTGAAAGAGATACCTACATGCAAAGAAAGAGCTGTGGAGTCTGAAAGCAGAGTGAAACAAACTACTTGCTGTGTTTCTTTTTCGTTTTGTTTTGTTTCCTCTTTTCCACTGATCATTCAATCAGTTACAATCCTTCTGTACAACCTGACTAATGATTAATGTGAAGATCTTTGTAGATCCTATATTCGAGTGCATGCCACCATGATGGGTTGGTGGGGGTGAGGAAGGGGGAGAAAATTTGAAACTCAAGGGACTGTGGAACTGAATATTGTAAAATAAAAGTAAAAAAAAAAAACATTTCCTAAGGTCCACTTGACTTCATTCTTCAGAATGTCTGGTTCTAGATCAGTGATCACACCATTGTGGTTACCGGTGACGTTAAGATCTTTCTTGTTTAGTTCTTTTGTGTATTTTTGCCACCTCTTCTTAATCTCTTCTGCTTCTGCTAAATCCTCACCATTTTTGTCTTTTATCGTGCCCATTTTTGTATGAAACACTCTCTTGATATCTCTTTGTTGAAGAGATCTCTGTCTTTCCCATCTTATTATTTTCTTCAATCTCTTTGCTCATTTAAGAAAACCTTATTATCTCCTTGTATTCTCTGGAATTTTGCATTCAGTTGGGTATATCTTTCCCTTTCTCCTTTCCATTTCATTTTCCTTCTTTCTGCAACTATTTGTAAGGTCTCATCAGATCACCATTTTTCTTTCTTGTTCTTTTTCTTTGGGATGGTTTTTATTGTTGTTGCTGTCTTCTGTACAATATTGCACACTTCTGTCCATAATTCTTCAGGCATTCTATCTACTAGATATAATCCCTTACATCTATTCATAACTTCCTCTTCATATTCATAAAGGATGTTATTTAGGTCATACCAATATGGTCTAATGGTTTTCCCTATTTTCTTCAATTTAAGTATGAATTTTACAATATGGAGCTCATGATCTGAGTCCAATCAGTTGGACACTTTCTGACCTGAGGGGCACATCTGCCATAATATCTTTTATCAATCTAATACTGTCCATGGAGTTTTATTGGCAAAGATATTGGAGTAGGTTTGCCATTTCCTTCTCCAATGGATCACATTTTGTCAGAGCTCTCCACTATGACCTGTCTGTCCTGGGTAACCCTGCATGGCATGGCTCATAGTTTCGATGAGCTATGCAGGCCCCTCTGCCATGACATGGTAGTGATCCAAGAGCGGAAGCTATAAATAGTCACATGAAAAAATGTTCTAAATCACTAATAATTGGAGAAATGACAATCAAAATAACTCTGAGGTACCACCTCACATATATCATATTGGCTAATATGACAGAAAAGGAAAATTATAAATGTTGGAGGGGATGTGGAGAAATATGGACACG
Organism: Petaurus breviceps papuanus; assembly: GCF_028583685.1. NCBI lineage: Eukaryota > Metazoa > Chordata > Mammalia > Diprotodontia > Petauridae > Petaurus > Petaurus breviceps. The sequence continues at coordinate 1,250,827 of NW_027186316.1, forward strand.
AATGCACTGTTGGTGGAACTGTGAACTGATCCAATCATTCTGGACAATAATCTGGACCTAAGCCCAAAGGGCTATGAAACTGTGCATATTCTTTGATCTAGCAATACTACTATTAGGTCTGTACCCCAAAGAGATCAAAGAAAAAGGGAAGGATCTGTATGTATACAAATATTTCTAGCAGCTCTTTTCGTGATGGCAAAGAATTGAAAATTGAAGGGATGCCCATATGCCTATATGATTGTGATGGAGTCCTATTGTGCTATGGGAAATGACAAGGGAGTGGTTATAGAAAACATGGCAAGACGTATATGAACTGATGCAAAAGAACTGAGAAGAACCATGAGACCATTATGCACAGTAACAGCAATGTTGTAAGGGTGACCAACTGTGAATGACTTAGCTATTTTGATCAATACAACAAGTCGAGACCCAAGAGCCAAATTACTCGCGATGAAAAATTCTCTCCACCTCTAAAGAGAACTGAAGAATTCTGAATGCAGTTTGAAGTATAATTTTCTCAATATATTTTTCTTGCTTTTTTGTGATATGGCTAATATGTCTTGCATGATTTCACATGTATAACTGATACCATATTGCTTGCCTTCTCTAGTAGGTAGGGGAGTCTCTGGAAGAATAGAATGAATTCAGAACTCAAAATATTTTTTAAATGTTAAAAATAAATAAAAGAAAAGAAAGGATCTGCCTACAAAAATAGGAAGTAGGGCCAGACATGGTGGTACTCCTCTGTAACCCTTGTTACTGGGGAGGCTGAGGCTAATGGATCTCTTTTTTTTCTTTTTGGAGGGGGGAGGGCAGGGCAATGGGGGCTAAGTGCCTTGCCCAAGGTCACAGGGCTAATTCTGTGTTAAGTATCTGAGGCTGGATTTGAACTCAGGTTCTCCTGACTCCAGGGCCGATGCTCTATTCACTCGGCCACCTAGTCACCCCTAATGGATTTCTTGAGCTCAGGAGTTCTGATCTACAATGGGCTAAGCAGATTGGGTGTCCATGGTGAGTTTCACAAGGACGCCATGCTGCTGAAGAAGAGCTGAACCAGGGAAGGTTAGAAATAGAGCAGGCCAAAGCTTTCAGGCTAATTAGAATTGGATCTGGATTGTGCCTGGACCATGTTTCCATCCCTTTCTCTCCACTCACATTACAACCACCCTAATTCAGTTCTTCACTGTGTTTCTCCTGGGCTATTGCAATAACCAAATTGGTATTCAAACCTTCACTGCCAGCTCCACCCTTCACTTTCTGGACTTTTTCACCTACAAACCAGCAATCTGACTCTTGTGTCTTCCTTTTCCCCTCACCCACTTTACAATTCTCCTTTGTGGGTTGTCTTTCCCCACTATAATGAAAGCATCTTGAGGGTAGGGGCTGGCTTTTTGCACGATTTTGTATCCTTGGTGCATAGCACAGTGCCTGAAACATACTAAACACTTCATAAATGCTCCATCTACCTACCTACCTACCTACCTACCTACCTACCTACCTACCTACCTATCTATCTATCTATCTATCTATCTATCTATCTATCTATCTATCTATCTGTCTGTCTGTCTGTCTGTCTGTCTGTCTGTCTGTCCGTCCGTCCGTCCGTCCATCCATCCATCCATCTATCTATGGATTCATCTGACTAGATATTTAACACATATTTGTTGATTGCCCCTGCCTCCTTTATTATTTCTGTTCCTGGAATCCTTGGCTCCTTTCCTTTGTCAGTCCTTAGGGAAGGAGCTGAGGGCCCCAAGTGTGTTTCCTATGCTCCGTAGCTGGGAATTCAACTAGACAGGCCTTCTGCAAATGATTTATCTAGCAAGACCATCATTTCCATGTCCACTCTTCCATATAGTCCTAGTGACAAGGATTTAGGAAGGGCAAACTCAAGAAATGACAAGAAAGAGGAAGATTCTATTGGTCTCATTATTCCTCTAACCAAAGGAAACATCTTTTTGTTGTGGCAGCTTTGTGAGTGCAGAAGCGTTGCCGTCTTTATCACGTTTCAGGGAGTCAAATGAGATCTTCTCACTATACATCAGCAGGGTTTGTCAAGGATGCTGCCCTGGCGTGTTTTCGCATCCCCATCCTGGGGTGACACAGGGCATCCTGGCTTAGGTTGCTTTACACATGGGGAAATGGCTTAGGCCTGGTATTTCACGGGCAGGCAGGATTCCTGGAAGGAGGAAGCTCTCTCTACCAGTGTAGGTTGGCACCATCACTGACACTTAGAGCCTTATTGAATTGTCTGGAGTATAACGGGTTCAATGACTTACCCAGGGCCACACAACCACAATATGTCAGAGGCAGGATTTGGACAGAGCTGCCCCTAGCTTCAAAATGGCTCTTTACCCACTTTACCATGCTGACTCTCATTTTGCACAAGAATTAATAATCAATTCATTAGATTGATAAATTACCGATGAATTACTCAGTAACTGAGTCAGAAGATCTGTCTTCAAGTCCCAGCTGCAATACTTCCCAGCTGTGCCATCTCAGGAAGGCCACTTAACCCAGTTATTTAAGAAGCCATGTAATAATACCCCCAGTTTGTGTTCCCTCATGTATAAACTAGAAGGATGTAGGTCACACTATTTCCTACGGCTTGATTCTCTATGGAAACGTAGATTGCCAGTATCGGACAAGCATTGCATTGGGAGAGGACATAGGGGAGACATTATAGACCTACAAACAACTGGTCTTGAGTGGGGTGCTTACTAGCTGTTTGACCCTAGGCCGGTCATCTGAGCATCAGTTTCTTCATGTCTAAAATGAGGGGGGTCTCTGAGATTTCATCCAGATCTAAATCTGTGACCCTAGGCAGTTGGGTGGTGCAATGAAGAGAAAACTGGGCTTGGATTCAGGAAGACCTGAGTTTAGCTGTGTGACCCTGGGCAAGTCACTTTCCCGCTGTCTGCCTCAGTTTCCTCATCTGTAAAATGAAGATAATCATAGCACCTACCTCTCAGGATTATTGTGAGAATGAAAGGAGAAGTCATGTGTAAAGTGCTTTGAAAACTTTATAACTCTATGCTATTTATTACTATTCTTATTCTGGCTTTCTCTGTCCTGCTCCCTTCCACATCTTGCCTCATGGTCTCTCCCCAGGGTCTACCCCCACTTGCCCTAGAAGCTGAAATTCCAGTTAAGGATGATATTTGGTTCCTGCTACCCTTGATCTCAAGGGTGTTCCCTAGACACACCCCATTTGGGGGATGGGGAAGGGAGGCTGTGACCACATTGAGGAAGGATGACAGATTTTACGTCAGGATAAGGGAAGGTTTCCTAACAGTCTGAGCTGTCCAACAGCAGAATAGGCTGTCTATGGTTTGGGTTCAAGTACAAGTCATCCTAAATAATTTCCCTTGCTGTTGTTTGTCTCTGCCCAACAATGACCTCTCTGCTCTGAAGATGAGAATGTGGACCGAAAGGGAAGGGGAATGAATCCTTTCAGGGTGGCAGGGCCAGAAGCTCTCATTGGTAGTAGAATGGGCAAGGTTTGGGTAAATGAGACCCTATCCCCAGCTAGCTGTGCTAGCCTTGACAGGGCAAAGGTCACTAGGCACAGAGTATCACATGATCTGGAGATGGCCTTGGAGTCCAAACCCTTCAGGGGACAGAGGAGCTCAAGAGGCCAAGTGACTTGCTCTGGTAAACTGTAGGAGCTCCCATTTGGACCTAGGCTTTCCTGATCCATATCTAGCCCTCCTTACATTAATGGCCTTGGGAATGGGAGGAACCTACTGGGCTAAAGGGCCTGACTCCTGAGGAAGAAGGGGGGGGCTGGTTCAAAAACCAGGCGAGTGGCAACTGCACAAGTCGGGGTGGCTGGGGGGCTGCAGGAAAATGTCAGGAAGGCCCTGGATTCCAGGTTGGGCTCTGGCCCAGGCCAGTGGTGAGTCACCGGGCAACTTACTACCCTTCTCCAAACTGAGTTTTCCTCTTGTGTAAAATGAAGGGGCTGAATAAGATGATTTCGAGGCCCCTTCCAGCCCTGACATTCTCTGTTCTAAGGCCCCTCCCAGCTCTGCCATTCCCTGTTCTAAGGGCCCTCCCAGCTCTGACAGTCCCTGTTCTAAGGGCCCTCCCAGCCCTGACACTCCCTGTTCTAAGGACCCTCCCAGCCCTGACAGTCCCTGTTCTAAGGACCCTCCCAGCTCTGACATTCCCTGTTCTAAGGGCCCTCCCAGCTCTGACAGTCCCTGTTCTAAGGGCCCTCCCAGCCCTGACACTCCCTGTTCTAAGGACCCTCCCAGCTCTGACATTCTGTGTTCTAAGCTCTGATATTCTCTCTTCTCAAGGCCTTCCTAGTTCTGATTCTCTGCTTAGTTTTCAAGTTCATAAGTTACCACTTAATTGTAACCTCTGGTTTCCTGTGGATAAATATGACTTGATTTGGCAATGAAGCTGGATTCCTTGAAATCTGAGATGGGGCCTTATCCCTCAGAGTGTAGCCTATAATAGGACTGGGTGCACAGTTTTCCTCTGGCAGAGGCCAGGGTTAAGGGTTGCCCCAGCTGATCTTCCTTTCTCACATTTCTCTTTTTGTACTCACTGGTAGATTTTTACTCCTGAGGTAGACTAAGCTCTCAGCAATCTATGTATCATATCCTTTGGAAGCCAGAAGATAGGAGTCAAGGAGTCAAGAAGCCTAGGAGTCAAGGCCTGGGTTCAAGTCCTGCCTCAGACACTTAATAACTGTTTGACCCCATGCAGATCACTTAAGCTCTCTAAGCCTCAGTTTCCTTATCTGTAAAATGGGGAGAATAACAGAAACTATGTCATGAGTTGTTGTGAGGATCAAATGGAATATTATTTGGCAGTTGTTTTGCAAACATGAAAGGGCTACACACATATTAGCTCTTATTTTTATTGTTATGCTTTTGATTATCTGCCCCTGGCCTCCTGGTACTCCAGAAGGCTTTCTGCTGTCTGCCTGCTCATACAACACAGTAGTTCTCCCCTCTTCCCATAATTCCAGGCCCCTTCCCCGCCATGAGCCCCTTTCCCAGGGTAGGCCTTAGTGATGAAGGGGATGAAGCTTACAATGAAAGGCTTCACCTTGCTGAACCACCTGCATTGGTCTGGGAAGGGTCCATGCTGCCTGCTCTCCCCTCTGAATTGTATATATTTAGATGGGACCACTCATTTGTCCCTTAGAAGCCAGAGAATGCCAGAGGTGGGAGGGTCCATAGAACAGGGGATGTCAGAGTTGGGAGGGGCCATAGAACAGGGAATGTCAGAGTTGGG
>NW_027186316.1:1256089-1290391 GCF_028583685.1 Petaurus breviceps papuanus
GAGTTGGGAGGGGCCATAGAACAGGGAATGTCAGAGTTGGGAGGGGCTATAGAACAGGGAATGTCGGAGTTGGGAGGGATCTTAGAATACAGAATGTCAAGGCTGGGAGAGGTTGTAGAACCCAGAATGTCAGAAGTTGGAAGAGCCTTAGAACAGGGAATGTCAGAGTTGGGAGAGATCTTAGAATACAGAACATTAGAACTTGGAGGGCTCTTAGAATATAAAATGGCAGAACTGCATGGAACCTTAGAACAAGGACCATTAGAACAGCAAAGATAGCCTCAGCCAACCCCCTCATTTTATGGAGAAAGAAACTGAGGCCCAGAGAGGACAAATCACTTATCCAGGGTCTCACAGTGAGCTGGTAGCTGAGGCAGGACTTTTCCTCAGGCTCAATACTCCTCATCTCTCCCCCTTTCTTCCTACTCTGCTTTTGACTTGAGGGAGAGGGGATGGCCACACTGCCCCATCTCTGACTGAATTTTCACTCTGTTTTTTCCTGTTACATGCACAAACCAGCCGTTCACCGCCACATATTTCCCAGACCTTTGCAGACTATTCATTGGGTATTAAAGTGTTCTCTTCTCTACAAGAAACAGCCCAACTTTATTAACCTTTCCCGGTAGGTGGTTTTTTTCCATCAGCCTCATCACATTTTTCAGAACCATCTCCAAGACCTCCAGTTGTCAGCAAATCTTAAAGAACAAATACACGGTTCCAATTGACCCCATGACTATACCATTGGGAAATCCATGTACTCCAGGGAGTGGGCTAACCCAAATGGAGCAATGCTTTCATCATGGGACTGACAGTGGACACGCCCCTCCACCCTCATGGACAGCTTCCTTGTCCTACAGTGGAACTAGGGTGGGGCAGTGCAGACTGAAAGATTTCGGGGAGGAAGGGTCTCCAGGATGCACAGAAGCCTCAGGGAACCCTTTTCTCTGCACCCTTTTCCTGGCTTGAGCAGAGTGACCAGCGTGAAAAGGATGGATCTGGGTTGGAGTCGGAGCTCTCTCTGGATTATTCCCTGGTCCCTGGGTGATGGTCACAGGACCTTAGAGATGGAAGGAAGCTCGGGGCATCTAGGCAGGAATCCTTTCTGTGACATCGTCAATGAGTAGTTGGATTGTCTAACTTTGAACAGAAGACCTATGGTCCTAGGAAATCCACTGCTTCCCCATCCCAAGGCAGCCCCCCCCCACTTTTGGACCAATCTAATTGTTAGGAAGTTGTAGTTTTGTTCTTATATCAATTCAAAATCTGTCTCCCTGCAACTTTGCTAACTGCTCTGAGTCCCACCAAGCAGGAGTGGTTAGGACCCTGGATTCAGAGTTATGAAGAGCCGAGTTAAAATCTTGTGACCTTGGACAAGTCACTTCCTCCTGTGGCCTTGGTTTCCTCATCTATACTTGTAAATTTATCCCCATTCCAGATGACTGCCCTTCACAGACCTACCAATAGCTGCCATGTTCTCCCCTAACCCTGATCTCTTCTCTTGGTATACCCACTTCCTTCAAGTGATCCTCTCTTGGCATTTGGAGACTCCTTGTCATCTTGGCCCCCTTCATCTGCAGCTCATGTATGTCCTGAATCAATAGTGCCCAGATGGGGCTTGAACAGGGCACAGTCAGACTAGACAGCTTCGGAGGCCCCTTCTGACTCTGTGAATCAGTGTGAATCCTGTGACTCTGTGGACAGTGGAGTTGTGACCTTGCTTCTTTGGGATACTCTTACCTTCCTCATTGCAGTCTAAAATCACACTGTAGTTCCTGGGCCAGGCCCCAGGTGTCAGAATTAGGTACTGCCTCTAGGCTAGGATCACTGGGCAACTTCAGAGATGCCCAAGGTTGGAAAAGTGCCTTTCTCTGGGCATGCCTGTGTTCATCTTCCGTCCTATTCTTTGCTGGAGATCTGCTAATTGAGATGCAGAATAACCACCTGGTGTGCTGGCCAGGGACCAGTTGGGCTCCTAAGGACTCTAAGCTCCCTCTTTACAGGTCTAGATCCAGGAGCCTATGTGTGACCTTGGACAGGTCACTGCCCCTCTTGGGCCCTCTGTTACAGGGCTAGCCTTCCTGCTATGACATCCTTGAGTTGTGGCATTTGCTCAGGGTCTAAGTATCAGAGCCAGGACCTGGGCCCAGGGCTCCTGATTCCAAATTCAGTACTGCTTTGGCTCCCCAAGCAATATCTGTGAACACAAAAGGGACTTTCAAAAACTAAAGGAATAGTTATGCTAGACAAATGAGTGGCCCCCTCAAGGAAGACCATCGATGAGGCGTTGTATCTCATTCGAGTTGCTGTGACGTCAGAAGCTCTGCAGACCTGGGGTTGGCACATTTTACACTGAAGGGACTATTCAGCTCAGAAAAGTCTTTCCCCCAGCTAGTGCCAGGTGGACAGACTGCACATTTTTCTGGACAATTATGGTCCAGCTCAAAGCAGTGATTAGCCTAGGTCTGGCCCCCAAGTGCTGCTATCTGAGGAATGCATTTGCTCCCATTCTTGCTCCTGCTCTTCCAGATGCCCACTGCTTGGGGGAGGGGTTAAGGTAGGCCCCAAGAGAGGGCAAAGGATCAGAATCCTTGGGGAAGGAGGAGAAAACAGGCCACCCCTTCTCCTTTCCTACCTGAAGTCCCAGTCTGTCTCTCTCCCAGGGTCCTCCTGCCTTCACTCACCCGCAAACCACTGGGGGGCAGGGACCGGATCTGGGCTCTCCATCCCCCACTCAGCTTAATTTGGTGAGGCGCCAGGCCTCCAAGTTACAGATCTAGCACAGTGCCTGGAATGTTTATGTTAATTCAAATATTCACTCAACAAATATTTAGAGTGTCTGCTATGTACATAACTCTGGACCAGTTGCCTTGAGGCATACAAAGAAGAAAGTGTATAGTGAAAGGGTGGAAAGAACACTGGATCTAATGTCAAAATACTTGGGCTCAAACTTTCCCTCTGTAGCTTACTAGATGTGTAGCCTTGGGCAAGTCACTCTCCCTCTGTGGGGAAGGGGAAGAGGTAGGGAATAAACATATCTAGAGCCTACTATGTGCCAGGCACTGTGCTAAGCACTTTTATAAATATTTTCTCAGTTGTTTCTCACAACATCCCTGGGAGGGAGGCACTGTTATTATCCCCACTTTATAGTTGGGGAAATTGAGGCAGGAAGCAGTGAAATGACTTGTCCAGGGTCACACAGCTAAGGGGTGACTGAGGTAAGATTCAAACTCAGGTCTTCCTGACTCCAGGCTCAGCACTCTATCCATGTGCCATCTAGCTGTCTTGGTGGGCCTCAGTTTCCCCCTTATGGAAGTTAGACTAAATGATATCTGAATAGATTATAGATCATAAATGTAGAATTGGAAGACACCTCAGAGATCATGTATTCCAACCCCCCGATTGTACAGATGAGAAAACTAAGGCACAGAGAAGTGCAGAGGAGGTCTCAAAGACGGCAGAGAGGTTCACTGAGGACACAAGGCTGACACATATGAAAATATAACTCCACATAAAACACAGCATAACAAAGCACTGAGTGAGAAAGAGTGTAAAGAAGTCAGGAAAGGGAGGGGGCAATAGGGTGCCAGGTGAGGACGTGAATGTAGACGCTGGATCACTGCTAAGCCTGGACTACCAGGCAGGATCCAGAGAGGCCGAGGCCTCCAAGGCATTGCAAAAAGAGAAAAGAAACAGAGTTGGGGTGGCTACGTGGCACAGTGAACAGAGCACTGGTCCCGGAGTCAGGAGGACCTGAGTTCAAATCCAGCCTCAGACACTTAACACTTACTAGCCGTGTGACCTTGGGCAAGTCACAACCCCAATTGCCCTGCCTTCCCCCTCCAAAAAAGCAAAAAAAAAAAAAAAAACAAAGAGAGAGAGAAAGAAAGAAAGAAACAGAGTCAGAGAAGGAGGAATGAATATGCGGGGTTGGGGATGGGGAGGCAAGGAGGAGACCCATCCCCTGGAAGAAAAGGGTTTCCATTGGGAAGTAATGGGAGATTAGAAAAGGATTGCTACAAACCTAAGTCTAGAGCTACAAGGGGCCTCTGAGGCTCTGGAGCCCAATATCTTCACTTTACAGATGAGGAAACTGAGGCACAAAAATGGGAAATGACTTGCCTAAAGTCACATCCAGGAGCACAGAGCCAGAGCTGGCTCTCACTGATCATGTGACCTGCAATCTCAGGGAATCAATGAAATGAAGCAGTTTTATTAAGAGTTTATTCTGGGGGCTGCTAGGTGGTACTACAGTGAACAGAGCACTGACCCTGGAGTTAGGAGAACCTGAGTTCAAATTCGGTCTCAGACTCTTAACATTTACTTGTGGTGTGACCTTGGGCAAGTCACTTAACCCCAATTGCCCTGCCTTCTCCCCTCCAAAAAAAGCAATTTACTCTGTTCCCAGCACTGTTATAAGTACTGGGGATTCAAGTCCAGTAGCTCACATTCTAGCTGGGGGAAACAACACAGAGGAAGGTTCAGTTGCTGGAGGGCAGAATGGCAAGGTCCTGAGGTCCTAACGATCCACCAGCAGGGAGGATGGCAAGGCCTGACTGTTCTTAATAATTGCTTGATGGGTTGGTTGAAGGCCCTCAACATGAAAGTGCAGATCTAGGTAAAGTACAACGGAGATGTATTCACTAAAGTCTGCTCTGATACCTACTCAGGGGGTGTGGAAGGAACCCTCATTTTTCAAAGACCCTGCTAGTGGAGTGCAAGCTTTGTTAGGTTCTACCAAGTCGGGAAGGCTTTGAGCACAGTCTTGTCAACAGACTGTGTCTCCGGTCCTAAGGCCAGCCTAGGTAATCACAGAGAGGCCCATCACCAGTAGGCTGAATTCTTTGGCCATTTCAAGTCATTAAGGAGACAGACACTGTGTAAATTTCAAGCAATAATTCAGCCTTATAAACAGCTACTTTCATGAAGTCCATGGCAAATTATTCAGAAAAGAATGAATGGCTTCATTCAGAGAACCTCTGAGTTGGGAAGGACCTGAGAGGGCCTCTAGTCCACCCTGGACCTGAACAGAAACTCCCTGTACAGCATCCATGACAAGTGGTGATTGATTTTTACTAGGTATTTCATGGAGGGCATAACAAATCGTCAGAAAGAGGGCAGCAGGAATGGGAAGGCCTCTGAGGTCCCTTCCATAAAGGAGATGCTGTGAATATTTAGGGCTCAACCAGATGGTAGAAATTCAGCTACATTGGAGAAATCTGTCCAAGTATTGACCAAAAATGACCATGCCAGGGTTTGAAGGGAAAAAGACAATGTGGCGGTATAGGTACCATTTCTTTTTTTTCCTATGGGAGCATTTTTTCTAATTTAAAATTTTATTTTTCCCAATTACATGTAAAAATAATTTTAACATTCTTTTTTTAAATTTTGAGTTCCAAATTCTCTCTTTTGCTCCCCTTTCCCCCATTAAGAAGGCAAGCAATTTGACATAGATTATACACGTATAGTCACATAAAACACATTTCCATTTGAGTCGTTTTATGAAAGAAAACACAGACCAAAACCAACCAACCAAAAAAAAAACCCAACAAAAATAAAGAATGTAAAGAAAAAAATATCTTTTATCTGTAGTCAGGCTTTACCAGTTCTTTCTCTGGAGATGGATAGCATCTTTCATCATAAGTCCTACAGAATTGTCTTGGATCATTGCATTTCTGAGAATAGCTAAGTTATTCATAGTAGATCACCATAAAATATCACTGTTACTGTGTACTATGTTCTCCTGGTTCTTCTCATTTCACTTTGCATCAGTTCATGTACGTCTTTCCATATTTTTCTGAGACTATCCTGCTCATCATTTCTTAAAGCACAATAGTATTCCATCACATTCATATACCACAACTTGTTCAGCCATTCCCCAGTTGATGGGCATCCCCTTAATTTCCAATTCTTTGCCACCACAAAAAGAGCTGGTATGAATATTTTTGTATCCATGGGTCTTCTTCCTTTTAATTTTTATCTCTTTGGGATACAGATCTAGTAGTGGTATTGCTGGGTCAAAGGGTATGCATGGTTTTATAGCCCTTTGGGCATAGTTCTAAATTGCTGTACAGAATGGCTGAATCAGTGTACAATTTCACCAACAGTACACGAGTGTTTTAATTTGCCCACATCCCCTCCAACATTTGTCATTTTCCTTTTCTGTCATATTATTTAAATGGAAAAAGATATACAAAAATTCACTGAAGAGAAGAACCACTTAAAAAGTAGAATTGGCCAAATGAAAAAGAAGGTACAAAAGCTCACTGAAGAAAACAATTCCTTAAAAGTTAGAATTGGGTGAGTGGAGAGCTAATAACTATATGAGACATTAAAAAATCAAATAAATTCAAAAGAATGAAAAAAAATAGAAGAAAATGTGAAAAATCTCATTGGAAAAACAAGTGACCTGGAAAATAGGTTCTGCCACCCCAGAATTTGTTTAGAGTCATTATTTAAAGGTATTTGGAGGAGAGCTCAGGAGAGTCCCTGCCTTTATTCTGCCATCTTGGCTCTGCCTTTCTAGGTATCATTTCAATGGGAAAAATAAACAACAGAATAAATTGCTCCATGGTATTTGCTTGGCTGTGAAAAGAATGGGAGGGTCTCAGGTGAACTGGAAAAGATGGAATAAAGAACTCCCCACTAATTCTGTAGCTAAAAATAATAAAAAGATGTTATTCTAGAGTTTCAAAGTTTCTTTTCCTCATAACAATCATTGGGGGGGGGAAGGGAGAGTTCCAGTTTTATGATCCTCATTTTACAGATGAGTAAGACAGGGGAAGTATTAAAGCTCAGGCATAAACTCAGGTTACAAGATTTAGAGGTAGACCCTAGAGATCATAAGAGCATAGATTTGTAGAATGTATGGAATTTATGGAATGGATACCAGAATTAGGGTTAGAGGTCATTGAGATCAACTCCCTCATTTTACCAAGGAAGAAACTGAGGCCCTGGGAGGGGAATTGACTTGCCCTCAACTGTCAAGCATCAGAACTTGGGTGTGTCCCCTGGCACTGACTCTGAATCCATCATCCTTCTCACTATCAACCAATCAACACATCTTTATGAAGCACCTACTATGTGCTAGGCACTTTGATACAAAGACAAAAACGAAGCAGTCCCTGGAAGGGAGGTATGAACCCCTAGGATGAGCCAGAGAGGCTTCATGAGTTCAGTTTTAAAGGGAATCAGCCAAGAAGCATTTGAGATATAGGGGGTAGTTCTTGAAAAGATGGGAGATGGAATCCATATGAAAAACCCCAAGATAGTCAGTTGGTCTGGACCACAGATAGTAAGACAGGGAATAAGGAGGCCAGGAAGAGAGGTCAAAATTAGGTTGTGAAGGACTTTAAATGACAAATACAGGAGTCCAGATTTGAGTCAAATGCTAATAGGGAGACATTGACATTTGTTAAGCAGGGCTAGTCACATAACCAGATCTGTGTTTTGCAGAAAATCTTGCTTTGGCATCTGTCTGAAGAGGATGGTTTAGAGAGGGGAAAGACTAGGAGTGAGGTGACCAATGAGGAATTTATTGCAAAAGTCTAGTTGCTGTGAGCCTTAGGGTGAATGGAGAAGAGGGGCAGATGTGAGAGAGGTTGTAAGGGTAGAAACAAGATTTGGCAACTGATGGGATACGGGGAGTGAAAGAGAGGGAAGAATTGGGGACGACTCTAGGATTGCAAATTTGGTGAATGGAAAAATGATAGTATCTTGACCAGAAATAGGGAGATCTGATAGAGAAGTGTGTTTGGGGACATGAATTCTGCTTTGGATATATTGAATTTGACAAGCCCACAAGGCACCCAGTTGGAAATGTTCAATAGGACATTGGTGATAAGTGGAGCTAGGAAGAATGGAGCAGGAGTCATTCTCATAAAGATGATCAATTGAACTCATGGTAGCCGATAGGGGTCACCAAGAGAGTGTGCAGAGACAGAAGAGGACCCAAGACTTGGTTGGTTACTGTCCTTCGCTCTCAAAGAGGACCAAAATGGTATCACTATGTCAGAGTCAAGGTTCAGTGTGTCTGATTGTGACTGATCAGACCAGTACAAGCTCATTGGGCACAGGTTGGGCACAAATAGTCCATGTGAACATTTGGAGTGAAGATGGCTCTCAACCTGTGCATCCCAGGATTCCTTTGAACTGTGTCTCTCACAGAGCATAAAGCTTTCTTTGATGTGGGCACATCATCCTGGGTGGTCCTGTGCCAGGACCTCCCATGCCTCATAACCAATTCCAAAGTTCTTAAGAGAGACCTTGAGAATGTCCTTGTAAGTTCTTCTGAACTTGCCCTGTGTGAGTTCTTCATAAAACAAATGTTTGTTTGGCATTTGAACAACATGGCTAGTTCATTGGAGTTGCACTCTCTGCAGCAGAGGTTGAATGCTCAGCTCAAAAAAGAACCTCCGAGTCGGGGACCTTATCCTGCCACATGATCTTCAGAATGGAAGCAGTTCAGTTTCCTGACATGGCGCTGGTAGACTGTCCAGGTTTCACAAGCATGCACCAATGAGTTCAGCACAGCGTTGCAGACCTTCAGTTTGGTGGGCAGTCTAATACCTTTTCTCTCCCACACCTTCCTTTGGAGCCTCCCAAACACTGAGCTAACTCTGGCAATGTGTGTATCAACCTCATTATCAATGTGTACATCCCTGGAAAGTTCACTACCAAGGTAAATGAACTTATCCACAACATTCAGAATTTCTCCATTTGCTGTAACCGATGGTTCCGTGTATAGATGGTGTGGTGCTGGCAGGCAGAGCACCTGTGTTTTATTGGTGTGAATTGTTAGATCCAAATTAGAACAAACAACAGAATTTATCCATACTTTGTTGCATCTCACCCTCAGAAGCTGCATTAAGTGCACAATCATCTGTGAACAAAAAGTTACACACCAACTTTCCCTCCACTTTAGTCTTGGCCATTTCATGTTAAATAACTTACCACCAGTGTGGTAGCTGACCTTGATGCAGTTTTCATGCTTATCGAAGACTTTTGACAACATGGCTGAAAACATCATGCTGAAAAGCATGGGAGAGAGTACACAGCCTTGTTTCACTCCATTGGTATCCGTGAAGGAGCAAGAGCATCGTCCAATATGCAGAACCCGAGTGAGCATGCCACTGTGAAGCTGGCAGACAATACCAATGAACTTCTCTGGACAACCAAATTTTGGACCCAAGACAGAGCCTTGAAGAGCCTCAACAGTTAGGGGAAGGATATAGATGATGTTCAACCTCCTTTAGATTGCAAAGAAGTCAGGTAGGTAGTAGAATCAGGAGAGAGAGCAGTGTCATGAAATCCCAGCGAGGAGAAAAGATCCAAGATGAGAGAGTCATCAAGGAATGAATGAAGGAAACCGTATTGCTGTTCAGTTTTTTTGGTCATGTCTGACACTGTGTGATCCCATTTGGGGTTTTTTTTTGGCCAAGAAACTGGTGTAGTTTTCTGTTTCCTTTTCTGGCTCATTTCACGGATGAGGAAACTGAGGCAAAAGGGGTTAAGTGACTTGCCCAGGGTCACACAACAGTGTCTGAGATCAGATTTGAATGCAGATCTTCCCGACTCTGAGCTCAGCACCCTATCCACTGTGAAACCAAGCCACCTCTATCAGTAATCAATGTTGTTAAAGGTTGCAGACAGGTCAAGGAGGATGAGGGTTGAAGACAAAAAAACCAACCTTTCATACTTGGCAATTCAGGGATCATTGCTAATTTTGGAAAAAGCAGTTTCAGTTAAATAATGAAGCTGGAATTCAGATTGCAAGAGACTGTGGATGAAAAGCGGAGTTGTGGATCGCTTTTTCTGATAGTTTGAATGGGAAACAGAGGAGAGAGACACACTAATTTGACAGGATTGTAGGATCAAGTGAGGACTTTTAAAGGATGGAGATGTCTTGAACATCTCTGCATGGGGGGTAGGAAACAAAGTCGGTAAATAAGGAGGGAGGGAAGATTGGAGACAGAGAAGGGAAGATTGGAGACAGAGAAGAGAATATGGCCAGGCCAATTTGTTGGAGCATAGGATCAAGGAGGAGATAGAATCAAGGATACAAGTAGACACAAGGGTTGCTCTTGGCGAGAACTCCTCTTTATTAGAGAATGGAGTTAAGGAGAGAATGGGAGATGATGGCATGAGGTTTTAGAGTAAGGGAGAAGGCAGATCATGTCCAATGTGTAAAGTATAAGGCCAGATCCTGGCAGAATTGTGGTACAGAAGGCATGAGTCTTGAGGTTGGGAGTACAACAGAGAAGCATTTAGGGAAGAGTACACAGATTGCTTTGCTGCAGCGAGGGCCCAGTTGAGATGAAAAGGCATCAATTGGTAGAACAAGGCAACTTGGTAATGTGACTTTCTCCGGGAACAGAGGAGGTGGAAGGTGGGTGTGATGAAGGATTGGGGTTTGTCAAGTCCCAAGTGTTGATAGGATAAAGGATAAGGGCTTTAAGAGCATAGGACAATGGCAAGTGGAACTGGTTAACTGGTTTTACATAGTAAAAATTGGAAAGGGAGATTGAACCTAGAGCTGGAATGCTGACATAGAAGGGGGTGCCAAAGAAGAGGTTTAGGAGGACTGAGGCATAGGGAGGAGATGGAATGATAGGGTGTTAGAGTTGGATAGAGGAATTTCAGAATTCTTGATCCTGGAAGTGGGACAGTCATACAAGTGACTGGGAGATACAGGGAGTGACCATGGCTGAGACTGAACTGAGCTGAAGTCAGGGATGACTTTGAAGGAGCATCATGCTACCAACTCCCTCTAATTGAATCCAACACCTTTTTCTATGCCAAGTACCAGTCCAAGGTAATTCTCTGGCTCTAGGTCAAATGCTGTAAGCTCTGCATCCCTAAGAGTGAGGTTCTCCTGTCTCTCCTCTCTTTGCCCTCCCCCCGCCCCTGCCACTGGCCATCCCCAGTGGGAGGTGGGTCTATTTCCTTGATCCTTCATATCTTGGGGTCAGGAGGCTATGTTTGAACACCAAGTCCTTCCCCTTTGTCAACTGACAGAAAGGGCAGAGACCTCAGTTCCAGACAGGTGGGTCCCTGGGGCACATACATGTCCACAGACCAAAGGGAAAACCGGGGGCCATTTCTGTCATCATTCTGTGTGCAATTACTTTCTCCCTATTTGCCAAGTCTTTTTCTCCGCTGTTGCATCAGGGTTGCAGGATGGGAAAGGCCAGATAGAATGAAATATTTGGAAAGCATTTTGCAAACCTCAAAGCACTATATAAATACTTTGATGATGATGATGATGATGATGATGATGATGGTTAGTCATCAGGACACAGATTGCCCATGTCTTTGCCTTTTTCCTCCCTAATTTTAGACCTTCTAGTTCTCATTTTTGAAGAATGACCTCCCTGTCCAAGAACAGGAAGTGAAAGTGAACAATGTGAAAGGGATTTGTGTCAAAGCTTCCTATTGCAATGGGACTTGGTCTCTGAGGTCATATGAAAGCCCCAGCGAGAGTTGTTGACAACCTGAAGTTTCTCCAAAGAGCAGGGAAACAGCTTAGGGACCATAAGTCCTGACTTCAAAGGTCAACTGCATCATTTACTGCCAGGGGGACCTTGGGCAAGCTACTTCCTTCTTTAGGTCTCAGTTTCCTCATCTGTAAAATGAGGATTTTCCCCAGATGGTCGAAGGTCCCTCAAAGTTCTAACTCATGTGGCCTTGCTTTGTCTGTTCAGCTGGAAATTATCTCTTTCTGGGCCTTCATGTAGGACTCCGTAACTCGTGGATCTTGAGACTTAGAATTGTACTAGTTTTTTGAGGCATCCCAGTCCAGTAATATTATTTTACTCTTGGGGTAAGGTCAGGGAAAGGCAGTGACTTGTCTTAGGTCACACACAGACAATTAAGTGGCAAGGCTGGGACTTGAACCCAGGTCTCATGACTCCAAATTCAGTGCTCCTCCCAACACAGCTCTTATGAAGCTCTGTTGTATTGTTATCTTGTGTTTTGCTCCTTCAAGACTGTAAGCTCCCTGAGGACAGGGACCACTGTCTTATTTTTCTGTGTATCTCCCCTAGGGTCTGGCATAGTTCCTTACACATTCAGGGGCTTAATCAATGTTTGTGTAACACTACAGACATTTTTAGGGTAGGTAGGTGTGGTAGTGCACAGAGCACAGGGTTTGGAGTCAGGAAGACTCCTCTTCCTGAGTTTAAAATCTCGTTTCACTAGTTGTGTGACCATGGGCAAGTAAGTCACTTTGCCTTGTTTGTCTCAGTTTCCATATCTGTACAATGAGCTGGAGAAGGAAACGGCAAACCACTCCACTACATTTGCCAAGAAAACCCCAAATGGGGTCATGGATAGTTAGATATGACTTAAAAGAGACAAACAGACCTTTTCTTTTTAACCTGGATTGTGTATGTATGTATGAATCTATCACATGCATTTTTTACAATTTTGAGTTCTAAATTCTCACCGTCTCTCCATCTCCTGCTCCAACCATTAAGAAGGCAAGCAATATGAAACCCGTTAAACACGTAAACTTAAGCAAAACATATTTCCATATTTGCCATGCTGCAAAACAAAATTTAAAAGGCAAGAAAAATTAAGAGACAAAAAAATCTGCTTCCTTCTACTCAGACCCCACGATTTCTCTTTCTGGAGGTGGCTAGGTTTTTCAATTGTCTACTATAGGCCTTTGCAGAATGTCTGTGGTGTTACTGCCTGTATTCTATTAGCTTAGTTTTAGGGTGACTGAAGCCTTCGTTGGTCTCTGTAACAAGGTGGGTGCACGCTGATGAGACATCCCTTCAAAGAAGGAGTGTGCCCTAACATTACGTCTCCTTCAGGATCTTATATAGTAGGGAGCTAATAGAGGTTTCATTGAATTTCCAGAGATAGTGTGATTGGTGTCCTGTGAGATAACTAACTGCCTTAACTCCACCCCAAACTTTTTCTTCATCCTCCTTACCTCACCCAGCCCACATTTATAATATTAATAATACCTAACATTTCTATAACAGTTACTATGGACCAGGCATTGTGCTAAGAGCTTTATCATCTCGTCTGCTCAAGACAACTCTGGGAGGTAGATGTTTTATTATTATTCTCATTTTACAGATGGGGAAACTAAGGCAAGGTTAAGTGACTTGTCCAGAGTCACACAGCTACTGGGTGTCTGAATTCAAATTTGAACTCAGATTTTCCTGACTCTAGGCCTGATACTCATACCTGGCTCTGAAACAGTCACCCCCTTAGGAACCTATCCCACCATCAACAAAAAGCAGCACCTAGATTGGTAATTTACTATTTGCTTCTTGAAAGATGAATTAATCCTGAATCCAGATGCTTCTGGGACAGGCTAGAGAAAGGCCAACACTGGCCATTCTGCCTTGTACCCTGACATTTTGTGTCTGTATATGCTCACAGGGGGGCCTTGGAGTGGTGGGTTCCCCTGCTGGAAGGGGATTCATCATATTCAGCTGAGGAAATGTATCTCATGCCACCATGCCCCCTTCCTTCCCCCCAAGTGTGCTCTGAATGGCTGTGTTATTTAGAGAGAGTATTCTTTGAGAGAACTGTTCCATGGGCATGTTTTTTCACTATTTTGATAACTGTATTTGAATATATTTGGTTTCCTTTGTGATTCTCTGTATTTTATACATTTAAAAACCTGATTCTGAAAAAAGGTCCACAGGCCTCACCCAACTGACTGCCCAAGGGTCCAGGACACAGGAAAGGGTCTGGAGTCTGTTTATGAAATTATTGTGATCAACTTGTTGTCATATTCAGAGCCTCTGGAGATTATCTTGACCAAAATATTGTCATTCTTATAGGGCATCTCAACATGACAAATACAGGATCCTAGACCTACATTCGAAGGCATCTATAGTCTAGTCCCTTTATCTTGCAAATAAGGAAACCAAGACCCAGGGAAGGTTAGTGACCTACCTAGGGTCATGTATCAGTAGTCAATGACTGAGATTTTCTTTTTCTTCTACTTTAGGGTTGGTTATGCACATGTGGCCCACATCTATGTCCCTTGGTGTAACATTTTGCACTTTCCTTATCAGCACCCTGTGGTTGCTTCACTTGTCTTGAGGCTCCATTGGCTAGAAGGAGCTAGCTGCCTCTTTCTCACTGGCCTATCTGCCTTGCCTGCCATTTTCGTTCAGCTCTGAGCCCCTAATGGGATCCAAACTGAGACAATGCCGTCCATGCCGATTGAGAACTCAAGTAATGCTG
Organism: Petaurus breviceps papuanus; assembly: GCF_028583685.1. Taxonomy (NCBI): domain Eukaryota; kingdom Metazoa; phylum Chordata; class Mammalia; order Diprotodontia; family Petauridae; genus Petaurus; species Petaurus breviceps. The sequence continues at coordinate 1,270,301 of NW_027186316.1, forward strand.
GGGACCGTAACGGCTATCTGTAATTGAATGCCTCAAAATTCAGCAAACCAACTTTCACTAAACTCTAGGCAGGGTAGGGCTGTCCATCAATGTTCTCCTATACAGGTAACAGTGAACTTTCTCACTCACTCCCCAGTCCTTCTGGATCTCCTAAGTATTTGCATTCTATGCCCCCGAAATTACTTTGAATGTATTTTGTGTTGACTATTTTGTTTAGCAGGGAAGAATACCAGCTCTTTGAGAGCAGCCAACAGTTTTGACTTCTGTCTTTGTATTTCTTGCCTGAGCTCACAATTTTGCTGGTAACTTCAAAAAAGAAAATTCTCGCTCCTGGTGCAGACTTTAGCTTAGAGAGTGGACCAAGGGCATTGGGGGTGACCAGTTCAGGATTATGCAGTTCCTTCAACTGCTAGATGGATACCATTTATAGACTTTTGCTAATCTAACCCCCAGCTCAACAGAGACCCTGTGCCCTCCTTTCCCAACTGACCACCCAGCCATGCCTTAAAGGCTTCCAGTGACAGTAAACTCATGCCCTGATAAAGGCCCTTCACTTCAGTCTATACATTCCCCAGTTGGGCTACCCACAAAATCTATCGATTGCATCATGTCATCTTCCTTCTTCCTCCTTTAGTAACTCCTTAAGACCCACAAACTTGGACACTACTGGATGCCATTCCATTTTCACTCTATGCATCAGCTTGACCCACCCACTAGCCATTTCTTGAATATGGTTCTCCCTGTTAGCCATTCAATCCTTGGGCTACAAATCTATAGGAAGTCCTCTTCTCTAATTAGCAAACTCCACTAGGTTTCATGGGGGGTGGGAGTTAAGACCAATTGAGCATGGAATTGGTAGAACAGAACTTGAAACCAGGTCTTTTGACTTGGAGGCCAGCCTTCTGGATGCCTGTCTCATACATCCCCACTACATATGATACCATGCCATGCAGCCCACAGTTTCTGAATTGGAAGAAATTCTGTCTCCTCATCAGTTCCCCTAGGTGCTTGTGAAGGATGGGGAGTACACGGCAAGGTCAGAGGTTGATTTCTTTTAAGGTTGGGACTGGGGTTAGGGTGAAAGAAGGGTGTAGCCAATCATGGCAGAAAGCAAACCATCCAATGCTGGTAAAACTCTTTATTAACCTTGTGTAAAAAAGCTGAAATAGCATTAGAGCTACACGGCACGAGACAATCATCTTGTCATTGCGTGAATTGTGTCAACTGTGCTGAGCCGAACTTTTCTGTGGATCAAAACCGAAGGTCTTCGTTTAAGAAAGAAGACGTTAGCTTGTTATGTACCATGTTTCCCCAATAATAAGACCTATCCCAAAAATAAGCCCTCCCCTTACTGTGTAAGATTCCTCTAAAATAAGCCCTCCCCCGAAAATAAGCCCTATTGAGAATGCTACTGTAGTGAAGGTGATCCCCTGTGCTACACGCTACATTACGGTACCCTCTGTATGCACCGTTTCCCCCGCCCCATGAAACACACGCCGCGCTCTGAGCTGCATCCAATCAGAGCTGCAGCAGTGAGCGTGTCATCCTGTTCTTTATTGAATTCATTATTGAATAAAAGTACATTTTTTTGTTCACATTTACCTGTTTATTAAAATTGCTGTCAATGTTCATTAAAATAAGCCCTCCCCTGAAAATAAGCCCTCTGGTGTTTTTCTGTCCAAAAAAAATAATAAGACAGTCTTATTATTGGGGAAACACGGTATGTGTTGTAAGAGGACATGCTGTTTGGAAGGCGATGCAGCTGGAAACTCTAATATTTGCCAAGATATAATTTCCCCAACAGGCTATTCTTTATGGGGAAGGTGCTAGAAGCACATCAAAGAGTGTATACAGAAAGCAGCAAGAGCTACAAAAACAAAGCAAGCCAAAGAATAAAAAAAAAGAGCAAAGCTAATGGGAAAAAAATGGGGAGGGAGGAGCGGGGGAACTATTCCTTCAAAAGCAGACATTATTTGAAGCTTATATTTCTCATAATGCATGCTAAGCAAAATATTAAATATCTTAAGATGTTTAAGATGTGCTAAATAAAAATAAGCTAGTTTTAGGGTTTAATTTTGCTACTGGATTTTTGGTACTTGACTCATTAGGTAAAAGAGAAAGCAAAGAGGATACTGGGGAAAAGTGTTGAGCCCCCCCTTCTATCCGCACCCCTCCCCCCAACTTCTAAAGCACAATTGCCTGCAAAGGGAGATAGCCATCTGGCTTACACTTAGCACTGAGCCTGGCTAAGGTGGAGTGGAGGGAGTGGGCAGGCAGGTGGGATAAGGTGAACAGGGAGTTTCAGGAAGCTTCATGCATCTTTTTCTCATTTGTCATCCCAGGGGGAGCACTGTGTATTCTGTGGCAATTAGCTTATGAAGAAATGGTGTTGGCTTCCCAAATGCCCCAGGAGCCCACCTGGGAGTTGGTTTGGGCCTGACTCCTGCGGGTTCTTATATGAGGCCATACATGTGTAGATAGGGCTCAGCCCCAGGAAAGGGGCACCCTTAGATCACAGGGCAATGGATAGGGCAGCCATATGTAAAAATAACATTCCATATTCAAAGTTCCATTTTCCATAGGAAAAGAAATTGTAAATAACCAAACTAGATTTTAGTCTAAGAGTAGAAACAGAGTAACACATGGCTATGCAAATAAACCTACTTGCAAACTTTAGGAGAAAAAAAAAAAGCTTTGTACTGTCTTTGTAGTACTAGAAAAATAACCTGCTTCTATATAACAGACCAAACGGGCCCAGGAGAATCCTGGGACGGGAGATCTCATGGTGCACAAGCAAATGCTCTAGTCCCTGGATCACAAAAGAAAACAACCCTAGTTTATGACATCTCAAACACAGCTTTGTCACCTACACAAGAACAGCATACTCTAAGAATTGCAGGTTCAAACTTTGGCTTGGAATGTACGGGACCCTCCCCCTGCCTCCAATGTGTCCCACACCTTCCTCCTCATCTAGACTTCAATCCCAGATGACACGGGACTTCCAGTAACTCCCTCACACTCCCAAGGGCCTGCCCTTTGACAGGGTGAGGAGGTTAGAGACTAATGGCCCCAGATGGTGCTTGGGGAGGAAGCTAGGCAGGGGGGACGGAGCCCCAGGGGCTCAGGTGGTGTTTTCGATTTCTGTGGCCTCTTCGATGAAGCTAGCAACGGGACTGAGAAGCAACAGGGGGAACAGCTTGTACTCCCCATTAGGGTCTTCCGAGAGCAGTGGGGCCTCGAAAGCCTCAAGGGGATTCTCACAATCATCTGTCAGGCTGGGTGCCACCAGGCAGAGAGGATCATCGGAGTCCTCCAAGTATGTGGGCAGATCCTCCTCATGCTCCAGGGCAGCCAGGAGTAGGTCTCTAGCATCCTGGGGTCTGTCTTCAAAGGAAGGCAGGTCTTCAAATATTGAGAGCAGAGGGTTGCCCATGTATTGGACCAGCTGCATGTCTGTGGGGAGACGGGTCGAGTATTTGGTTACACACAAGAGACACTGATGTCTTGTCCACGTGGCTGGGCAGAGAATGACTGGCTCACCCTACACAGATCCCACTACCATCATCAAGTCAGCCAGCCCGGAGGCTAGTTCTAAGGCCAAAGGCCATGCTCAGCAAAACCAGAGCTGACTCACACCTTCTATTGTGAACCCTGAAGTCAATATCAGGCTTTGTTTCTATTACAGGTACCTCCTCACAAAGATTATGGCCTTCCACTAGAACATTGTTGAGAAGCACTTTAAAGCCCTGGGCTTTTGCTGTGGGGCTAGGTATACGCTGAACTGATGGACATGCATGTCATGAGAACACAATGTGACTTTCAGAGCCCCAACTGAGGCCTGAATGGTACTCAGAGACCAGGTTCCTCCTCATTTACAAGGGAGGAAATAGAGCAATGGAGGGGAGGTGATTCATTCTAGGTCACACAGGCCATAAGTGGCACAGGCAAGATTGGAACCCAGGTCCTCTGATGCCAGATCGGAGGCCCCCCAGTAGGGTCTGTGAGAGCTGCTGCAGCTCCAAATGTCACCCTCCTGTGTCTAAGCTGCTGACAAGCCTCTGACCTTGGCCAGCCTGTGGGGAAACAGAGCTGAGGGAGCCCCTAAGGGAAGGAAATTTGGAACAATGCTGAAATTCCTCCACTGCCTTCTGGGAGCCTCAAGTGACTGGGTCTTTCCTTTAAGGAGCAGGGCATATCATTGCTTCCTTCCAGCTGACAGAAGGGCAGTGTGGCCTAGAAGGCCTACGAGGCGAGGCAAGGCCGAGCTAGTTACATTTGGCAGGTGACCAAACAGAGGCTCCCCGAGGGGCTGCTGCTTGCTATTTACCTTTGCTTCCATCAGCTCCAAATTCACTGGTCATTCCACCTTCTTCAGTACTCTTTGTGGGAGCCAGGGTCTAGAGTGGAACAAAGGGCAGGCTTATGTTTAGTGGCTCCACAGAATTAAGCTCCTAGGAATAAAGAGCCCCTCTGCGGAGCCATTAAGGGAGCAGAGGGGAGAATGGGTCCATTTGCTTCTCTTATTCCATAGGCCTGGCCTTTTTGGCTTGCTGCTCTCTAGACAGGGGGAGAAATCAATGAGAGGCATTGCTGAGCCAAGTGTACCAAATGGTCCAGTTGTGATTCTGCCTGAGCTAATATTGACTAATATTTCTCTGAACGGACACCAGCAAACAGTGAATGGGGGACTGAAGTCCAAAGAAGCCAACTTGTCAAACATGCCTGGTCTGTCTGACAGGAAGAGGAGAAGAAGGAGGCTTTCAAGTTCTCCTGGGCTGGTCACAGCACGAGGGCCAATGCCCTGGGAGGGGCCTGCTGCTTAGAGTCTGATCAATGCCATTCAGTCCCTTTCCTGACTGGAAAAAAAAGCAGCTCTGGGCAAACAGGAGAGTGGACTTTAGGAAAAAACACTCTAAAACAAGTGAATAATTTCCCAGGCAGAACAGGCACGTGTGATGAGAAGGCAAGGAAGCAGGTTGTGTTGAGGAGCAGAGTCCTTCTGCCACGGTCAGAGGGAAGGGCAGCAGAATCCCCCAGGAGGCTTCAGAGAGGATCATGGGCCTCCTTGAGATGCCCAGTCGGAACCATCGCTACCTAGTTCATGTGGCGATATGCAGGTGGGCTGCTCCTTCTGGTGAGCTGAGGCGGGCTTCCAGCCAGCTGGGACTGGGGCTTAAATAAGAGCCCAGGAATGGCCTGCCCGCCCCAAACATTCACAGCCCAAGGGGAGAACAAAGGATAGCAGTGCCAAAGGGGTAACAGTGTCAGAGAAACTCAATCAGCTGATGCAGCACAATTTGTGTACATGCCCTAACTCAGGATAGGAGACCTGCCCCCTTTGTAAAATGAACGGTCTCCACAGTACCTTCCAGATCAAGCTAACATTCTGAGTTCCAGTTCTGACACTCAGTTCTAATGCTTCTCCTGGTTCTAAGGCTCTACGGTTCCATTATAATAAAAAAAGGAGCCCCTTGGCCACTCGAATCAAATACCGAAGATGATTTTGTTATTCAAAATAATAACTACAGCAAAATCTCATTAATTCCAATGAAGACTGGACTAAAAGCCTCATTTGTACAAGCTATGTAACATATATAAGGAAATTAAGTCACAGAGAAGAGCGCAGGGAGAGTGGCTAGACCAGGGAAGAGAAGAGCCTGTTTTAAAGCAATTAGCAGCTAATATGGTCATTGCAAACGCTCAGGAGGTAGGTCCCTAAAGAGTCATGACTTGGCAACTGTGTGACTGAGTCTGTGCCCAGATCTGAAGCTGGTAGAGCCACACCTATTATCCAACTCCAGCAGCAGCAGGTGTGGGAAATGAATTGCCAAGTCTAGGTGCAGTCCCAGACATAGCCTGGCCCAACAACTAAGAGCTTGGAGCACGGGCTAGTTGGAGAGGGCAGGGAAGAGGGGCGGCCAAGAAGCTGTTCTCATCATGGTCCTTCTCTGCTCAGAAAGAGGCAGTGCTTTCCCAGTATCTTCCCAATGAAAGCTCTGACACTTCTACCTGGCATTCAATGACCTCCAAATTGTGCTGCCACTTTACCAACTGTTCCTCTCTGCCATGCCCCATGTGTCCCAGCTAGACTGGCTTCTCTGCCCGCCCCCCAAACATGGCCACCCTCTCCCGTCTCTGTACTTTTATTCACACTGTTCCCTACGCCCTTTCTTTACCCGCCACTGGACGCTCACCTCCCCCTCCCCCTCCCCCAAATTCCCACCTGCTGCAGGCCTTTCCCAGTTCCCCACTGATGCTAGTGTCTTCCCTCTGAGCCGATCTCTAGAGATCTGCTCTACATCTTGTTTGGACATAGCGGTCGGCATGTTGTCTCCCCCATGAGACTGTTGGTTTATTGCAGGGCCTGGAGCATCACTGCTGGTTACAGTGTAGGTGGAATGGCCTTCTAGCAGACCAGAGGCTCCCCAGTGGAATGGGTTGTGTCCTGGACATTCCCTTTTCACAATGCTCAATATATATAGCAAATGCTTCTACCTCTGTTCGATGTGTTCACATCTGTGGATATGAATGGGATGGCATAACTAATGAGAAGGATAAAGGGAATCCTGGGAAGACGTGCAGAAGGACAACCCTTGAACAATGACAACCACACACTTAGGACCATGCTGGACCATGGGAGGTGAGGCCTAGAGGGGTGGGATTTGGTTTCCATGGGGCTTGCGTTGTTTGGTTTTGTGAATCTTTCTTCTCCCTGTGAAATCTTCATTACATGGGATGACTGGTTGCGTAAGGGAGGCAGAATTCAGAAATGATGGGGATATGTAAATGCCGACCCAAGACTGGTGTACGCTGGCACAGACGGCAGCACTTCCAGAATAAGGCTGCGTGTGCCATCAGCCGGAATCATGCTTTCTTACTTAATTACATTAACTGTAGGTTGTGGGATTTGGAAGGATCAGTTGACAAAACAAAGCAGATCAATAGCTATTTTGCGACCACTCTGTCCCCCAACCTTCTAAAGGCTGCCTCATGATGGGGATCTCTGTGTGGGGAAGGAGAGGAAAATTCTCCATTCCCCAATCCCTCATCTCTCCAGCTGCCCAATTAAGCCTATGTCATTGCCCTGCTCAAGAGGTTCTTGGGTCATCCTCTCACCTCTCTGATGAGTCTCTTCAGAACACCCCAACACTCTGGTCCCCTTCTCCCTCTTCTAGCCCTGGGCATCTTGCTAGAAATGCTGTTTCCAAGCTGCTTTTGAGACTCAGTTCAACTGTCACCCTCCCACCTCCAAGAGCACTTTGCTGATTCCCTAGGCAGGTCACTGTCCCTCCAAAGGCCTCAGTTTCCTCAGTTGTAAAATGGGAGCTTGGACCTTCCAGCCTCTGAAGTCCCTTCTAGCACCAGTACTAGGATCCCCACATCCTACATGAGAAGCCAAAATCATCTGGAGAGAGTCAATAAAGTGATCTGTAGGTCTCCTCTGACCAGCAGGGATTTAAGAAGCTGGTTTCTGCTCAAGCAGACAGTAGTGACCACTGAGTGGTGTGTTCCATTCCGCTGTGCCTTGCCCATGACTAAGTAATAAAAGTCATCTCTCCACACTGCTCCCCACCCGCCCCTTGCCACTGGTGCAGCCCCTCACCTTTAGGCCTCAAGCAGCCAGACAGCACCCACCCCTTCAACTGCCACAGTTCCCTTACTTGGAGCTGGGAAGGCACCTATTCAGAAATCTAGGCCAACCTGTACCTGAGCTGGAATCCTGGAGTTAGCCAGGCTCCATTGGAAAACTTGGAGAGTAAGAATTCTAATCATAATGGGCAAGCCCCTAAGGCCATCACTGATGGGCAGTTCTAATCATGGAGGCTGAACTCTGCCTCCCTACAACTTCCCCTCAGTGTCTTTAGTCTTGAACACTGGAAAGTAGAACAAATCTACTAGTCCTTTTTCCATATCAAGACCCTTAAAACACCTGAGGACAGTTACCATCCTCCCCTCCCCTCAATATTCTCTAAGCTAAGCATAATCAGTTCCTTGGTCTCTAGTATCTGAAATATCCTGGCCTCTTTCCCTTTAGACATAATATCCCTCCCACAAATGTGATATCCAAACCGTATGGTGGCCCTGATCAGATGTTTCTTGGTCTCTAGTCTGGTACTCTGAAATATGCTGGTCTACTTCCCTTTGGACATGCTGTCCCTCTCACAAATATGGCACCCAAACAGTATGGTGACCCTGTGAAAGACCATCCCTCCCACCTCATCTGCTTTTATTTCATACCCCATTCCACTGTTAAAATTCTGGGAGCTCTTCGGGATGCCACGTCACACTGTGGAGTCTTATGGAGCCCGCAGTCCACTGAAATGCCTCCATCCTTTTGTATAGATTCTGGGTGAGCCACACCTCCTTTGTCTAGCTTGAACCCAAAGGTTCTCTCAAGCTAACCCCTCTGTTATCTTCCCAATGTGCTTCAATCAGCGATAACGATCTTAATTTGTATGTATGTCATAGGGAATCAGGACAATACAGACAATGCATGTCATTCCAATTCTCTTGTTAGTAATCCTACTACTGGATTAAAATCCTTCGCAATGGTAACCAATACACAGCATCACAGTTTGACAGTAAATACATATACAGAGACTGTCCGAGAGCTCTATAAGATTGCATTCACTCTTACGTCAACCATGCTGGATGAGGTTCCTGTCTCATTCATGTTCAGGATGGGAAATTCAGGAGTTGAAATCTGAGGAGAAAAAAAAAATGAAAGTAAACACAATCCTTTAAATCTAAGAATTTAAGTTTGATGCCCCTGACCAACATGGCTATGGAGGTATTGGGAGAGAATGCTGCTCAGTCAGCTCTCACCAGTTCTTGAGAGCTGAATTCTCAATTTTCAGTGTGATCACTTATACCTTGGAAACTGGAAAATGCAACAATAAAGGGAGTTTCCATTCTGGGAGTTCCCTATAATGTAATCCCATGGCTGCACCAAGAAAAAGGTCTTGGTCTGGCATCCACTGTTTATATGCAACTGTCACTTTTACAAGGACTGTTTTAAGTGAATCAGGCAATAGTGAGAACAACAATGATAAAGATTACATTGCAAAGATATGCACGTTAGAAAAGTTCAAAAAAGGGCTATATCTTCTGTTGATTTTTTAGTTCAGAGACCGAAGGCTAAAAGTCACATTGCTAGGAAATAGTGGGGTGAGCATTGTCTTAGGGGTTAAAGAAACCTAGGTTTTGCTTCTGGCCTAGCTCCACAGTTTCCCTGACTATTAGCTGTCTGTGGAGGAGGGGGTTATGAAAATGATCAAGAGTCAGCATGTTTTTCTTCAAATACAAATGTTTGTGAATCCTTGGCCTAATGTTATCTGCCTGGGGCCCCAGAATAAACAGCTGCCTTCACCTCGCTCATGAGCTCAGAGCCGGGAGTCAGCTTCTTCCCAGACAACATGGAGTGTAGTTCCTCCAGATTGGCTTCAATGCAATTCAGAAAATCCTGCATTTCATTCCTTAAATGAAGAAAAGAGTGGCAGTTAAAGATCTATGCTGAAAAGCAAATGAAAGCCAATGGAAAACATGGCTGTCTAGTTGACAGGGGATTCGTAAGGCTTGAGCCCAACACCACAGGATATCCTTGGGCAAATACCACAAAACAAATTTCACAGATTGTGGCACATCCTAGAACATGAAACCACCAACCATATGGCCTTCTCCAGTCAAAAGGATTTCATGTCTAGCCTACAAAGCCCACTGCTATTCAGAAGGATGGCAGCCCCATCACTCATTGGTTAGAACGGAGACATAGTGCCCTCCCCACCCTCCCAGGCAACATACCAGAGTTCTAAAGTCAGAAAGACGGAAGGGAAAATGTGTGTTCGTGTGTGTGTGTGTACGCATGTGCGTGCACAGGTAACATCCCCTAAGAATTCTAAATATGAAGCCGTCCTCAATCTTTTCCAAAGTACTCCACTGGCCTAAGAGAAAGGGAGGAAGGAGCTGCTAGGAATTTCAACAAGCTTGTCAATTTTGTAAAACAAATGAGATTTGGAAATAGCCACATTTCTCCCAAGAGCAAGTAATGTCCTATTTGTTCAGACTTTCTCTCATTAGATAATTGGCATTTAGTGTTTGCAGTTGGATGAATGAACGAATTGTGCTTTGCTTGAAATTTGCCAATAGATGGGAAACACGGCATTCGGGAAAAAATAATCCAGCTGATCTTGTAAGCACAGAAATATTTACAGCTCTTGGCCCCGAAGTGTAAGCGATCATTCATTTAATGAGGTCTGCTGAAAAAATCCTACCTATTTCAACTGGCTACTTGTTAAGTGCCTACTTTCTATAGGCCCAGTGTTTAGCATGGGGAACACTAAAAGTTTCATGAAAACTGAAATGGTCCCCGTCCTCCAGTTTCCAATCTATTACTGGGTGGATCCCTCATGAACACCAGTGAGTATGCCACAAGGGAGAAGTGAGATGGGGCAAGGTGGAGGGCCACCCCACATACGGAGATCTGTTCTCTTTATAACACTGCTCTGAAAGCTGCCGGGCAAGGCCTCCATATGATTACCTGAATCCCTGAGAAATCCTAACCGAGCTCTTCTAAGACCTACTATGTGCAATGAGAGTTTGGGACCACCTGTTTCACTTCTCTCTCGGCAGAAATAAAACAAAGAAGAAAAATGAGAGAAGAAAAAAAAAACAAAACAAAAATAGTTTGGCCAAATGAAGCACTGTGTCCAGCAAGTCTGATAGAATGTCCGATGTTACAAGGGATGTGAGTGTGGGAAGTGAAGGAAAGTGAAGGAGTGAAGGAAATATGAACAATATAAAAAGAAATAAAACTGTTGTTCCACAAGAATGAAGATGACGTTAAAGCTGACCCCCCTCTAGGCCTCAGTTTGCTCATCTGTAAAATACGGGGCTAACACTAGATGATCTCCAAGGCCCCTTCTGGTTGTAAATTCTATGCTTGCCTTTGTGATCCTACGTTACATTCTGTCCGAAAGATTTTGCAATAAATTTTGCCATATGGAAAGAAAAAAGAGAAGAAGAAAGTCTACAGAAGGATATGCTGCTGAGCAAACTAGTCATTTTCCTGGGCCTGGCAAAGTTCACTTGTGCCCACCCTGAGTGGGTGGGGGGCAGGGGCCCAGATGAGGAGGGCAGTCAGGAGAGCACAGGCCCAAATCAAATGATCGAGTGTGCCAACACCGTCCACTTCTGCCAAGGCCCGCTGACGGGGCTGAAAGCCGGGCTGCTGCCTCTCCCTCACATACTATTTCCAGTTTTTTCCTGGGCAGAGATCTGCTGACGCTAGTGTCTTCACAGCCCCAATCTGGTAGAGCTTTTTGCTGAAGTGCACACAACCTTCTTGCTTCAGGAAATGAAGACATCCTTTCTGCTATTGTTTTGGGGCCAAGCCTCAAATAGCTACTTGCACATGTAAGAATTCTGCCATAGATGAACAGTGGCCCGAAGGGATTCCTCTCTGCCCCCCAAAGACGCCCAGCTTCCTCCATGCCTTAACTCTTCTTATGCCTCTAGCCTGGGATTTCTTTCCTCCTTCCCCTTATCCTCCTCCCTTTCTGTTTCTCCCTCCCCCTTTCTCTCTTCCTTCTTCCCCCACTCTCTCCCTCCCCCTTTTTTCCTTCCTTCCCCCACTTTCTCCCTTCTCTTTTTCTCTCTCTCTCCTTCTCCCGTTCTCTCCCTCCCCCATCCATTCTCTCTCTCCTTCCCCATTCTCTCCCTTCCCCCTTTCTTTCTCCCTCCCCCATCCATTCTCTTTCCTTCCCCCATCCTCTCCCTCCCCCTCCATCCTCTCTTTCTTTCTCCCTCCCCTTTTCTCTTGCCTCCTCACCCCATTTCTGTCTCCCTCCTGTTCTCTCTCCCTCCTACTGAATTCTTCCTACTTCATTCTTTAAAGTTCAATTTGAATAGCACTGCTCTAACGCACACCCCCAGGCCAGGCGTGCCCTGCCGTCTCTCCTGGAGTGCAAACATGTGAGTTGGCGGTGCCCATTAGTAGGCCATAACCTCGGTAAGAGCAGGCACACAAGTATGGAAAAAGTCCAAGGGCTTCCTCTGTGCACTGTCGCTGTTGGGACGGCATGCTTCTTATTATTCTTGGTGTTGGGGTTTTGCTTTTATTTTGGATGGAGGGTGAGAAGAGAGGGACAGTTAGTTTTGATCACTTCTTTCTAACTCACCAAATTTTCCATGGCCACAGGTAGCTAAGTACATGCAACTATTAGGAGTTTTAAATAGCGAGTCAGAGGATCTAGGTTCAAATCCTGACCCTGCTATTTACCAGATGCATGACTTTGGGCATTGTCACTTGTCTCTGGGCCTCATATAAAATGATGGGGTTCAATATAATATCTACTTTCAAAAGGAAGCAATCTATGTGTAAGAGAGATTCCACTTCCCACAAGTCCTCCTTCTCAGAACAGGAGTTCTCTATAGGAAGGTTCACGTTTGCTGATGTCTGTCCAGTTTGTAATAGACAGAGGGATAAAGACTTGTGATTTCAACTGATATAAACAATTCCTCTTACCAAAAGACAGTGTAAGAGAGGTGCCTGGGCCAGCACGGCTCAGTGGCAGAACTCAAACCCAGGGCTTTCAGGCTCCATGGCCAGCTCCCTATATATTAGGCCACACTGTCTCTGAAGTTCATAATAAAAAGACAGTACAGCACAACAAACACAAGCCAATCAAAGGGACTAGATGAGACAGACAATCCCGAAGCAGCCCTTCTATACAAAGGCTTGGGGCCTTGAAAGTCTCACCATCAGCTATCCAAGCTGTCTCTAAACTCTACCTTCAAATGAGCTGAAATAAGGAGGATTTCAAGGTTACTACCAAATCTGAACTTAACTGTAGCAATATGGGAAATGGCAGATCCAACTGTGAATCATGCCCATCAGCCACTGCAACCAAGCACCCACCTACTACAGTCCCTCATTTTCCTCCTCTCATCTGAGGACTTCGACTTGCAGCAGTGACCCCTTCTTTTTTTTTAAGGCAATCGGGTTTAAGTAACTTGCTCAAGGTTACACGACCAGTTATTTCTGGATGCGTGCTAAGTATCTGAGCCCAGATTCGATCCCAGGTCATCCCGACTCTGGGGCCAGTGTTCTTACTCACTGTGCTACCTGGCCGCCCCAGCAGTGACCCCTACTTGAACCCTACTATGTTGGTCTCAGGAGCTTTGAAGATGTGATCCTTTGAAGGAGTGAGAAGTAGAGCCACTTTCTTATGTGTTTCATTCGGCTAAAATCTCACAGGGCACCCCCCTCCCGTCTCCCCACTCTGCTAGCCCTCCCTGAAGGAAGCAAAGTACCTGCTCAAAAAGCTGTCACTCTGGGTAGATACATGGTTGTCATTCAAAATGGAATCAATAACTGCAACAGGGTCTTCAGAGTCACTGGCCTGGGAGGAATGGAGCTCCAGAGGAAGGTCCTCAATATCGTCAGGCTCCAGGGAATCCTCAGTGATCTGAAGTGGGCAGTCAGTCACATCCAAGTCCAACCCGAATGATGGTATCACATGCACTGGGGATAGATGGCTGTTCCTAAGAAATAATCAACATGTGGACATTGGTCAGTTCAGACACATCATGGCATCCAAAATAAGGCAAATAGTGTCACAAGCATGCCCGACTGAGGTCATCTGTGACAGGGAACTCATCAGGGAGCAACAGATATTCATGACAGTACTTGCTGTAGTAATCAGGAACCACAAATTGACATTGGTCAAATGAATGTTATGGAATATTACTGGGAATAAGAAATGATGGTTTCAGAGACACCTGGGAAGACTTGGATGAACTGATGCAAAGTAAAGTAAAATGAACCATGAGAAAGATTTACCCCAACAGCACATTGTCAAGATAAGTAACTGATCAATACAATGGGCAATCAGGGCTCCAGGGGAGTCGTGTAGGTATAGGAGACAAACATTTTCCGACATGAGCAGTGTCAATTTGCTTTTATTTTTTGGAGGGGAGGGTAGTGGGGAAGTTGGGAGGGAGCAGTAGCAGTGATAAAAATCTAAAAGAACAGAGGACCAATGGCCCATTAAAAAATTCACAGAAGAGAAGACGTGCAGAAGATGTAGATGAGCAAGGGTGTTCAAGCTAGTGTATTCAACTTAATATACACTTAAAAAAAAAAGACAGAAAAGCTGTCAAGAGTGGAAGAGCCTGAGCAATGCCTGTAGCACATAGGCAGGCCTGCATTGAGATACGAGTCCTTTCTATTGTCCCCTGAGAGAAGTCTTCTTGATGCCTTATTCAGCTCCATACTGCCATAGTGGCCAGCCTATCTATGGCTCCCTTCATCCACCTTGGTGCACTCTCTAGGGCCAGCAAAGGACAAAGACAAGAACCATCAGGTCACGTGGTGGCAGGGACAGGACAAAACCTGGATGATCTGTCTATCAACTGGGAAGTATGGAATCAGTGACATGGGGTTCAAATCTCAGCTCTGCCATTTAGTCTTGTGTGACCTCAGACAAATCCCTTGCCCATTCTGGCCCTTACTTTTCTTCTCTGTAAAATGAAGGGTTAGAGTAGAATGGTCACTGCATTGCTTCCAGCTCTCCATCTAGGATCCTATGGGTGATGTTGGACCACTACAAAAAGAGGGTTTGGTCTAGATGGCCTCCAAGTCCTACCCAGCCCTCAGTCTTCGATGAAGTGCACAGCTCAAGCACCGTATGTGACAAACAGGCTAAGACATCGCCCTTCATTTAACGGCTTTGGGCAGCTAAGGGACATCTGTAGACATAAGCACAGAAGAGGACAGGGTAGCAGCTGGCATGGCATTCCTCTCCTCCTGCTCAGCTCTCCTGGAAGCCAGGCTCCCACCTTGTCAGGAAGTACCCTGCAACACCATCACCCACCTCACTGAAGCTTTAGGGGCCAGGAAGGACTTTCCTCACAATCTTGGGAGGAAGGACTGCCAGGACTACTCTTCCCATTTCTACTGGTGGGGAAAGTGAGGCTTGGAATGGAGAAATGGATTGTCCAGAGTCACAGTCAGTGCTGAAGCTGGCTTTCCAGTCTTTTTTGTTTCCTTCCACCATGAGGCCTTGAATTCTTACAGGAAGCCCAAGAAGTGAGAAAGGATGAGAAGCTGAAGTACAGAAGAGGAGGGAGGAGGGGGAGGCCTTCCAGCTTCGGAGGCTAATTTTCCCCAAGGATCAAATGTTCCTTCGCACGAGGCTAATTAAGTTGTAAGCGTGATTTGCCATCTCCTTTCTTTCTTGCTGGTTTGGAGGGCTGTCAGTACAGCATGGCCGCCTGAAAACTCCAAGTGGATAATTGGGGCTCCACTTAACAACCATCACTCCCTGCATTAGCTCCTAGAACATTTTAACAGCGAAGTTGGAACTCCACTTCAACCCTTGTTCTCGCTCTTCTTGTCTCTGTGGCGGAGCCCTGCTGTGTATGTGGCCCCTCCCTTTCTTCTCTCCTGATCCTCTCTGTTAACTTCAAGCTGGTGCTTTTAGTGATGATCCCGGAGGACCTGGGAGGCGAGCAATGCTAAGTATTACCCTCTCTCTCCCTTTCTTACAGGTGAGGATACTGAGGCTCAGCCCCACCCCCACCCAAGTCAATGAAAGGCATATCTCCTGATTCCATCACCCTGCTGTGCAGGTGGTGTAGGAGTAAAAGCTCACCGACAGAGGCCAACATCTGGAAACCAGCACCAAGCATCCATCCCTGCCTTCCTGCCACAAGCCATTACTCAAAACAACTCCCCTCCTCATAAGACCCCATCCTCCCCGCCCCCGTTTCCTTGCTCCTCAAATGCCCTGCCCTGATAGCTCTGGCCTGCCAGCTTCCCCCCCAAACAATTCTCTCCCCTGCCCAGTGCCTCCTTCCCAATGCCAACATCCAGAGGCTCCGCCCCTGGAATGTCCTCCTTCCTCAGCCAGCCTCCACTTGGACCACCCAGACCTCGCCCATCCCCAGCCCTTTTTCTGCCTGAGGAGAGCCCTCCCTGCCACAGAGGGCCCTTTATGCAGACAAGTTGGATACTTTCCTCTGTGTTTGCTTTTGCGGTTACATTCACCAATGGATTTTAGGGCCTTTCCTAGGAGGCCCAAGTTTCCATTTCAATTTAATGGCTCCATTTAATGATATTCTTTTAACAAGCCTGAAATTTCTGTCCTCCATGAGGCTACTTTGAAACACTTTATTTCTCAGATGAGCAATTGAGTTCTTCAGCATTAAGTATCTTGTCTGCATGTGGTGAGCTCTATTGGTCCTGGGGCAGTGATAGCTTCTGTCCTTCTGTGGGCCTCATCCTGGTGGGGAGGGGTCCTGGGCACTCAAGGGAGCACCTGAGCTGGAATTAAGTGCCACATAATCAGAGAAATCCTAGGTCTAGAGCTGGCAAGGCCACCATCCCTCATCTTTCAGGAGGAAGAATGATTTCAAGATAAAAAGACTTCCAAGGGCATCTGGGTAATTAGACTCTGGCTCTACCCAATGCTTCTAGGGTAGGTCTTGTGATTCCCATGTGAGGATGGGGCCCGAGAAGGTCAGAGTGGCTCAGCACTGAAGGCTTGACCAAGAACCAGGAAGGTTTCCAGCCACTCATGGAATCAGCTTGGGGTGGAGGGAGGACCCATTCTCTAAAGAAATCCCCAGTCTTCAAAAGGCAGAATAATAATAACAGCTCACATTTCCATAGCACCTTAAAGTCTGCAAAATGCTTTTTAGATGTTAGCATGATCAATACTCAAAACAACCCTGGGAGGAAGGTGCTACCCTCATGTCACAGATGAGAAAACAGGCCCAAGGAAGGGAAAGGACTTGGCCAGGGTCACCCCAAGAGTAAGTGTTTGAGGCAGAACTTGAACCCATAATATCTGTAAAGTGCTTAGTAGAGTTCCTAGTAGTCAGCAGGCACTTAATAAATGCTTGTTCCCTTCCTTAACTCCAAGGCCAGTGTTCTATCTGCTAAACCACCTAGTACTAAAGAAAGACAACAGGTGGGAAAGTAGATGGACCAATGGAGAACCCATCACTCCCAAGTGGGACAGTAACAAAAAGCTCATTTTTCCATTGATCAAGAATAAGATCTGCCTCGCGACCAGTGCAGTGAATAGACTATTGAACTTGGAGTCAGGAAAATCTGGGTTCCAATCCCACATAAAACACTCATTAGAGGTGTGTCCTCGAACAAGTTCCTTCCTCTCTGTACCTCAGTTTCCCCCTCTGTAAAATGAGGGGTTTGGACTAGATGGCCCCTGAGGTCCCTGCCAGTTCCACACTTAGGATCTCATGAGTGACCTTGGGCAAGTTCCTTCTTCTCCCTGTGACTCAGTTTCCTCATCTGCAAAATGAGGTAGATGGACTGGACAATCTCTATGGTCCCTCCCAGTGCTAAAATATAGGATCCCGTGACTTTAACATACTACTTCCCCTATTTACAACATCCCCCAAAGACAACTGACACCTTCACAGTACTGTTACTCTTAGTCTTAAGTATAGTCTCTTTACTACCTCTACTAGGCACAAAAGATTCCAAAAGGGGAATTCCCATGCTTACCCTTCAAGTAGGCTCGACGGATCTATAGAAAGAGTTGGAGATAAAAAAAAAGTGGAAGCTGGAGTTGGAGCCCCAAGATCACTGGGGTCATCATCCAAACAAGTTGTGATGTCTTGAATCATGATGCCATTGGGGTCCTTGACAGTTGGAGAACCAGGGTCTAACACATACACCTAAACAGAGCAAAGGGGAGAGGGACTGGGGATGAATAACCCACCATTGGGAGTTCTGGTTTTCCATAGCTCCGATGATACAAAAGGGACTGAAGAATCCACCAGCGCTAACAGACGGACACAACTGAACCCTCCCCTTCCCACCATCACCTTCTCCATCAAACTCACAGATTCCCCATTCTCCACAGGGATCGGGACACATTGGCGGCTGAACTTCGAAGGCGGGGAACCAGACACATCTGGCAATGACCTGCAAAGACACCCCATTCCCAACACTATTAGCAATAAGACTCACACAGTGCTGGGCACACAGACTTCAGGAGAGTTAGTGAGCCTGGCCCCAGTTGGAGCCTGTTTTCTAGAGTTTTGATGTCTGTTGGAAATAACCTCATGGAAGGGTTTACTCAGATTCAACATTCCACTCCTACGAGGGAGAATTCCTTTTCTAAAATATTTAGGTTTATAGACTCATGTCTCAGGAGCGGTCAACGAGAGTAGGCCTTGTTCACAAACGTCATCTTTCATTTGTTTAGACAGTCCTGAGGACAGGACCGGCCTGCCAGTCTGACTCCAACCTCCTTTTTTCCAGCCTTATTTCACGCAAGTCTCCTTCATGTGATAGGCAACATATCCTGGTTCAAAGGGCAATGGTCTTTAGAAGTCAGGAGCCCCCTGGGTTTGGATCCCACCTCTGGCAGCAGTTAGATAAGGGACCATGGACAAAGTCACATGATCCCCTGAGCTGGCATTTCCTCTCATCTGTGAAATGTGGAGGCTACTGGCATTCCCTTACAGGGCTGGTGCTAAGATCAATGTTCCCCAACTGCCCCTTCCCCCAGTGAGAGGAAGCCCTTTCCCCTTTCCCCTCTCGGGGCACCAGGCCCAGTGAGAACCACCGCCGCCTTCTTGTTTATCTCATCTGCCCTTTTTTCAGTCATTTTTGTCCAAGCACGGGTTGAGTCTCAGTGCTCTACCTCCTCAGTGCTTACCATAGCGGCGCCTTCCACACAGTTGGTGCTTAATCAAAGCTTGCTGCCTCTGACTGGAGAGTCAAGTCCCTGGCATGGTACCATGGGGCTGGTGGAAAGGGTGCTCTGTAGGAAATGCACTGAAGCCCAATGCTCTCTCCTTTCAAGACTAATACAGGGGTGCCCATAACCTTGGGACATGAGAAACTGGGTCTAGTGCTGAGGGTTTACAGGATGGGTCTGGGGAGTCCCTGAGAGTGCCAGGGCTGCCTTCCCAGAATGGTTCTAGGACCACCTTTGGGGGCTGTGATCTGGTCCAAGAGGATCCTGGGGCAGGGCTAGGGAGAGGCAATTTCAGAAAGGACCTTCTTACTCTAACAATGTTCTTACTTCTTCTAAGGTTTACCAAGTACTTTCCTCACAACAACCCTGTGAGGTAGGTGGTGCAAGTGCTAGGACCCCGAATGGTCAGCAGAAAAAGAGGCTCCAAGAAGGTGATCCTTGGTCAGGGTCAAAGAGCTAGACAGTTTCTGAGCTGGAAAACAACCTTGGGGCTCTTGATTCCAGCCAAGCCCTCTTCCTGCTACCCCGTCCTGCTTCTCCATCATCATCTTTGAAGCTAAGTGAAAGCCCTAGGGTGTCTGGGCATTCCTCAGGCTAACTCCAGGTCTGGGATATCCTAAAAGATAAACTGAGTGCCAGCAAGTGGGGCTTGCCCATCTGAGGATCAGGCTGTCCCGAGTCAGCTTGCCATCATTAACCCACTAACCCCTCCAGTACCACCTTCAAAACCCATGTGCTGCTGCAGCTCAGTGAGGGCCTGGCTGGCTCTCCTGGGAGGTACTGCTTCCCACCCACAAAGCATATGAGCCACGTATGGCCCGACTAAACACTCTGAACCAAAAGCTATGAGGTACATTTAGAAAGGCTTGAGGCTATTGGGGAAATTATGGCCGGTTACAGAGAGAATACTCAGAACCAGTAATTTCACCTTTTTCTCTTGACGCCCACAATGTAGTTTCCTCTCATCAAACCAAGTATGAACTGGAAGATCTGAGAAGAACACAAAGTATATTTCGATCAGCACCCCATGCTTCACACGAACAAAGACTCTGAAGCATTCACTCCTAGACACCAACACATCCAACACATTCTCCTCGCCTTCAGATGATGACAATTTAGTGGCAGCTCAAGAGCCTAAGGCTCTCGTGAGTTCAACTCTGTGAGAAAGACTTCCAGCATGGCATCAGTGGCAGAGTAAGCTGACGTTCTAGGGGTTTAGCCTGACTGAGTGAGCTCCCAGAGGCTTACTACCAGTAGGCAGGCCATGGAAGGAAGAAAGGAAGGAAGGAAGGAAGGAAGGAAGGAAGGAAGGAAGGAAGGAAGGAAGGAAGGAAGGAAGGAAGGAAGGAAGGAA
>NW_027186316.1:1290401-1307069 GCF_028583685.1 Petaurus breviceps papuanus
GAAGGAAGGAAGGAAGGAAGGAAGGAAGGAAGGAAGGAAGGAAGGAAAGGAGGGAGGGAGGGAGGGAAGAATTCTTTGACTGGGGAAATCCAATCCATGAAATCATGGCCAAATCAAGTTCTTGGCTGATGGGCACTTTCTGCCTAATATCAATTAAGAGAAGAGCAAAAAGAAGCCTTCAGGGGCAACTGCTACCTTTGATAACAGCTGCTGCTGTTGGCCATGCTTCTGTCTCAGGCTGCCCACTTTCTTCCAGAGAGATTTATTATTCCTGTAACATACAATAGACCCCCAAAGTGAAAAGGGGCAGGAGGAAGCTGGGCCTCTGGATGAGAAGCTGGCTGGCACCCCAGGCACCAACAGATGGGGACCATGTACAAGAGCAGCCCAGCACATCATCAATGCCTGGTGCCCAGGACATTGTACCTGGGCACTCCAAAAGCTGTGGCCTGCCTTCACATGGAGTCCTGTCTGTTCTCTCGGACTGCTCCCTTCTCCCCTCTCCTGCCCCCTCCATCATAAATGCCCTATCTTGGGGGATTGGCATGGGCCACTTCAGATGCAAAACCTTCAACCAGATGTTCATGTTTAGCTCCCTTTGGCCTCCCAGGTAGTTGACTAGTCTGGGGAATTCATGATAATTTTCACTCCTTAAGAGTGGAGGTTTCTAAGAGGTTGTTTTCTAAGACCAAGAGGACCAGGATTATCTCCCCAGTCTGAGGAATGGAAAGAATGATGGAGTCAGAAAGTTTGGATTCAAATCCTGTCTCTGACACTCACTGAGTGTGTGACCTTGGACAAGTCTCTTCCCCCTTTCTGGGGTGGGTCTTCCTCTCCTCTCAGGGGTTGGACTAGATTCTACCCAAGGTCTCTTTCAAGTCTCAAATCCCAAGTTTTTGATCTTGTCACATTTGGTGGCAATCCACAGAAGGCCAAGGGCACAGTGGAGAGAGAAGCCTTTCTCACTAGCCTTGCGAGCACACAATCACAGACACCCACTGCTCTTCTGCCCTTAATCATGGGTCCAATCAGCAGGGAGGCAGACAAGCAGAGGGGCAGGAAAGTCCCCTCTAGAAGGTGAGGGGACAAAGCCAAGGTGGACAGCAGGATTATCTGTGAGCTACAGAACAGCCCATAAAGCTTTTATCTGGGGTGGGCAAAGAGTCTCTCAGTCAAAATAAAATGAATACCTATATATTGCCCTGCAAACACTCTTCAGTCTTACAAATGATGGGAGCATAGGCCTAGAGAGCGCATGTTTCCCTCCAACTCCCCAAAGTACAGAGCGTCCCACTAATGCCACATTCTCATGGGGGGAGAGGAGAGCGGCTGCCTCCCTCTCTCAGGTGGGCCTTTAAAAATCGAAGAATGTTGCTGAGCATCATTTCTATTCTGTGTCAAGGGTCAGCTGTACCTGGGAGGGGGAGAGGGGAAGATCCATAAACACCTAGGATAATGTTGAGAACCCAAGCAAAGCTCTCAAGGCCTGACACCAGCCTCTCCCTTGGAGACTGGGCACTCTCAGGGGTAGAAGGAACTTCTAACAGTTGAAGTCTTGATGGCTTCCACAACAAGCCTATGAGCTTGGGACAGCACACAGCTGCTTTTCAATTCAGTGCCTCTCATGTGCTGAGCGCTATGCCAGGTGCAGGGGCCCCAGCAACAAAACAAGCAGGCCCTGCCTTCAAGGAGCTTACAATCTATGGGGAAAATAACTCGAAAACACGGGAGTAAATACAAAATATCAAGTTGACACGGAGGAACTTCGGCGGGGCAGCTGGAAGGGCCTAGGAAAGGTGGCTTCTAGGAAGGCAGCATCCAAGCTGAGGCCTGAAGGTAGCCAAAGGCTCCAAGAGTTGGAGAGAAGGGATCAGGAGAGAGATGGGAACATTGTATCCAGGGTAGAGCAAACAGGTCAGTTTGGCTGGAATGGAGACTGCCTGGAAAGGGAATGATGGGAAATCAGGCTGGTAACTGAGCCTGGGGCTATCATGAAAGCAATATGATGGGCCATATTACTCAAGCAAACGAGTCCATTTGCACGGAAACACTGGGTGCAAAGAGTATACAGATTCGAGAAGAATAATCCAATCAGATTTGTAAATGGGATTTTGGAGGTGGCAATTGTATTGTTTTCTAGCTTGCTCTATGAAGCTGACACTCTTTAAGAGAAGAAAACAAAAGAAAAACAGGCTTGTGACAGACTGTGAAAGGTATGTGCCAAAGAGAGGAATCTGAATTTCATCCTAGGGGCTGTGGGGAATTATTGGAGCTCATAGAGCTAGAGAGTGACACAGACAGACCCAGGCAGATTGACAGTTTAGGAATATCAATTTGGCTGTCAAGGGGACAATGGATGGGGAAGAGAAGAGCCTAGAGTCAGGGAAAACAATTAAAAGGCTATTGTGGGGGAAAAAATCTTTGTGGCAAGTTTCTCTGATAAAGATCCAATTTCTAAAGGAAGTGATTTAAATTTATAAGAATAAAAGCTGTTCCTCAATTGATAAATGGTCAAAGAATATGAAGAGACTGTTCTCAAGGGAAGCAACCCAAGCTATCTATACAAATTAAATTGCAAATTAAAACAACTCTGAGGTACCATCTCACACCCAGCAAATCAGCAAGGAAAAGGCCAAACACTGGAGGGGCAGTGAAAAACAGATCTATTAAGGGCCTCTGGGTGGAATGTGAATTGATCCAGTCATTCAGAAAAGTAATTTGGACCTAGGCCCAAAGAGTAACTAACTGTGCACGGTCTTGGACCCAGTGATACCAACATGAGGTCTGAATCTCAAAGAGCTCAAAGGAAGAAGAAAAGGAGCCAGATGTACACCAATATTCCCAGCAGCCCTTCTAATGTTGGGAAAGAATTGGAAACTGGAAAGGGGTGGGCAGGGAGGGGAGTGTCCATCCCTTGGGGAATGGTTGAACAAGTTGTGGAATATGAATATGATGGAATACTAGGGCACTCTATGAAAGATGATATGATGAAGGAGAGGGTTTCATAAAAGCCTGGGAAGACTTAGATAAACTGAGGCAGAGGGAAGTAGGCAGAACCTGGACAATAATCTATACAATGGCATCACTACTGGAAAGACAAGCAACTTTAGAAGATTTAGGAACTCTGATCTATGTAACAATCAACCACAATTCCAAGGGGTTCATGAAAAAACACATTAGTCCCCTGCTGACAGAGACGTGACAGATTAACTCAGGGTGAGGACCAAGGGAGATGAGTGGATTTCTGTTGATTAAAAAAAATATAATTAAAAAAGGTTACTTCAATAATTCAAGTGAGAGGTGATATGAGTGTTGGCTAAGATGCTGGCCACACAAGAGAGGATACAAGAGATGCTGTCAAGAAAGAAGTTATGAGATTTGCAGGTGTGGAAGCCAATCAGGAAACTACTGTGATAATCTGGCTGAGAGGTGCTGAGCACCTGAACCAGCACATAAAGGGAAGGAGCCGAGACTTGGTGACCGAGTGGATGGATCTAGAAGGGTGAAAGGGCTGGAGGAGCAAGAGCCAAAAGCTGAGAATGCCTTTGGGGCTGTGAGCCTGGGCACCTAGGAGGATGGTAGCACTTTTGCCAGAAAAAGGCAAGGTAAGAAGAACAGTAAGTTTCCAAGGAACCATGGTGAAGTTTGGGGACACCCCACATATATCTAGGGATGATAATTAAGGCTATGGGAGCTGAAGAGATCACCAAGAGCATGTGGAGAGAGATACAATGAGGATCCAGAAAGAGCCCAAGAAAGCAGAACCAGACAGTAAAAAGAAACAGAGGGGGCGGCTAGGTGGTGCAGAGCACCAGCTATGGAGTCAGGAGGACCTGAGTTCAAATCTGGCCTTAACACAAAAACATACTAGCCGTGTGACCTTGGGCAAGTCACTTAACCCCAACTGCCCTACCTTCCCCCCTCCAAAAAGCAAAAAAAAACCAAACCAAACACAGAGAACAAGGGATCCACAGAGGAGAGAATACCCAGAAGGAGAGGAGGGTAGTGAACACAGAGGCTGAGAAGGCTAAAGATGTCACTGGTGACTTGGGGGAATCATCTTCAGCTGAGTGGTACTGTCTGAAGCCAGTATGTAAGGGCCTGAGAAGTGAGTTTTTTTTAATAGATATGGAAACTGAGGTTCAGAGAGATGCTAAGATTTCCTACAGTCAGTCAAACAGGCATTAAGTATTAGACATGAAGATTTGAATCCAAGTATTTCCTGACTCCGAGACCAGCACTCTTTCCAACATGCAAATGGCAAATGGTAGATGATCCCTTGTAGTTCCAATGGTCAGCTCAGATACCAGTCACCTGGTCGGCTTGGCACAGAATCTGGGACGGACTTCAGAGACCAGCTACTCTGACTTCCTCACTTTACTGAACAAAAATCCACCATGCAGGGAAGTCACTTGCCCAACCTGGCCCAGTGACTCCATAGCAAAGCCAGAAATGAGAGCCTCTGTTTTCTGAATCCAACCAGACAGTGCTCCCTTTCTAATGGAGTGTTTCTACATGTCTCTTCATTTCTTCCTTCCTCTACGTCGTGGGAAATGAGGTGAGACAAGTAAAACGTCCCATCCCTAGAGTTTCCTCATGTTTCCCAGGAGTTTTGTTCTCAATAATTCTTAGTATTATTATGCCCATTTCACAGATGGAGAAGCTGAGGCTCAGAGAAGTAAGGTGACTCACCTGAGATCACAAAGCAATATATTCTGAGACAGGGCTGGGCCTGGAAGGCCAGACTCCTGATGCTACCAGATTCTGGCACATGATGTGAGATGGGAGAAAGGAAAGGGGGAAAGGAGGGAATGGAAGGGGCTGCCCACAAGCTCCAGCCTTGTACTTGGATGGGCAAGGAGCTTGAAGTTTCTGGCAGAAGGGTGGGGCCCGGCCCCAGCCACCTGCATCCACACCCACCTTTTCAGGCTCGTCAGCTTGCTGTCCATGCCAACCTGCTGCTCCTTGATCTCCTGCACCTCAGCCAGAGCCTTCTGCAAGTCATCAGAGCACCCTTTGGGATCCTCCATTCTCCCAGATGACACCTAAAACCAAAAGGGTTTGCACATGCAGCACTTGGGCTCTGCACACTACCCCCAAGAGAAGAGTCTTGTCCTCTCCTCCCGCCCAAATCCAAATCTGTAGCGGTGCCCAGGGTAACCGCTTCCATAATGCTGTTGGGTCCAATGTCACGTGGTGAGGAGACTAAGGATGCTAGCATGAGCACGCCCATAATCAGAAGAGAGCTGAGAGGTCAAGCAGCGGGACAGGGAGCAGGACACCCCGTAAGGTTCCAGTGCTGACTCGGCCACTCACACAAGAGGCCTCATCTCTCCAAGCTCCAGACTCCTCATCTCAAAACTCCTGGCTCTCTAATCTTCACAGGCCTCTTGGGTCCTGGAAGCCAAAAGCGATTGAAACAGGACTTACTACTATTTTTTGTTGTTGTTGTTGTCACATGACATTTCTTTCTTTATTTCTTTTTTTTGTAATATTTTTTTATTCTTTAATTTATTAATTTGTTTGTTTCCTTTTAGTTTACAAGATTCAATTCCACAATTCCTTGAATTTCACATTTTGTCCCCCTCCCTCCCCCACCCCCCATGGCGGCTTATAATCAAGTATAGGATCTGTAAATACTTTCACATTATACATTGGTCAGGTTATAAGGATGGATTGTACTGGCTGGAATGAAAAATGGTAAAGAGGACATAAAATCAAATAAGAGAATGAAAAAGATCAGGTATTTTGCTTCCACCTGGATATAAACTTAGTTCTTTCTAGTTCTTTCTCTGGATGCATGATTTTCTCTCCATCATGCGTCTTTTGGGATTGACTTATATCCCTGCATTGTTGAGAAGAGTCCAGTCTATCAAAGTTGGTCATCACACATACATTGTGTCTGTAATTGTGTACAAATTCCTCCTGGTTCTACTCTTCTCACTCAGCATCAGTTCTTTTAAGCCTCTCCAGGTAAATATGAAGACTGCCTGCTCCCTGTTTCTTATAGTGCAATAATATTCCATAACATGCATATACCACAACTTGTTCAGCCATTCCCCAATTGATGGACACCCCCTTAATTTCCAATTCTTTGCCACCACAAAAAGAGCTGCTATAAACATTTTTGTACATATGGGTCTTTCTCCCATTTCTATGATCTCTTTGGGATATAACCCTAGGAGTGGTATTGCTGGATCAAAGGGTATGAAAGTATTTATAGCCCTTTGGGCATAGTTCCAGATTGCTCTCCAGAAAGGCTGGATCAGTTCACAACTCCACCAACAATGCATTAGTATTCCAACTTGCCCACATCCTCTCCAGCATTTGTCATTTTCCTGTTTTGTCATCTTAGCCAATCTGACTGGTGAGATGTGGTACCTCAGAGTTGTTTTGATTTGCATTTCTCTAATCAATAGTGAATTAGAGCATTTCTTCATGTGCTTATAGATAGCTTTAATTTCTTTCTCTGAAAACTGCCTGTTCATATCCTTTGACCATTTATCAATTGGGGAATGACTTGTATTCATATAAATTTGACTCAGTTCTCTGTATATTTTAGAGATGAGTCCTTTGTCAGAGACATAGGTTGTAAAGATTCTTTCCCAATTTCCCACCTCCCTCTTAATCTTGGTTACATTGGCTTTATTTGTACAGAAACTTTTCAATTTCATGTAGTCAAAATTATTCATTTTACATTTTATAATGTTCTCTAATTCCTGTTTCGTCATAAAGTCATTCCCTCTCTACAAGTCTGATAGGTAAACTATTCCTTGTTTTATCAGACTGCTTACAGTATCAACCTTTATACCTAGATCATGAACCCATTTAGACTTGATGTTGGCATATGGTGTTAGATAATGGTCTATGTCCAGTTTCTGCCATACTATATTCCAGTTTTCCCAGCAGTTTTTGTCAAATAGTGAGTTCTTATGCCCAAAACCAGGGTCTGGGGGTTTATCAAACAATACATTACTGTAGTCGTTGACTTCTGAATCTCGTGTGCCTAATCTATTCCATTGATCCTCTCCTCTATTCCTCAGCCAGTACCAAGTAGTTTTGATGACTGCTGCTTTATAGTACAGATTGAAATCTGGTAAAGCTAGTCCACCTTCCCTAGCATTTCTTTTCATTAATTCCCTTGATATTTTGGACCATTTATTCTTACAGATGAATTTTGTTACTATTTTTTCTCACTCTATAAAGTAGTTTTTTGGTAAATTAATTGGTATGGCACTAAATATATAATTTAATTTAGGTAAAATTGTCATTTTTATTATATTAGCTCGACCCAGCCATGAGCAATTGATATTTTTCCAATTAGTTAGATCTGACTTTATTTGTGTGAAAAGTGTTTTGTAGTTATGATCATACAGGTCCTGGGTTTGTTTTGGCAGGTAGATTCCCAAATATTTTAAAATGTCTACAGTGACTTTAAATGGGATTTCTCTTTCTACTTCTTGCTGTTGAGTTTCATTGGAAATATATAGGAATGCTGAGGATTTATGTGGGTTTATTTTATATCCTGCAACTTTGCCAAATTTATTTATTGTCTCAAGCAGTTTTTTACTTGAT
Source organism: Petaurus breviceps papuanus (assembly GCF_028583685.1). Taxonomy (NCBI): domain Eukaryota; kingdom Metazoa; phylum Chordata; class Mammalia; order Diprotodontia; family Petauridae; genus Petaurus; species Petaurus breviceps. The sequence continues at coordinate 1,297,977 of NW_027186316.1, forward strand.
TCTCTAGGATTCTCTACGTATATCATCATATCATCTGCGAAGAGTGATAGCTTGGTCTCTTCTTTGCCTAACTTGATTCCTTTGATTTCTTTTTCTTCTCTAATTGCTACTGCTAACATTTCTAGTACCAGATTGAATAAGAGGGGTGATAGTGGACACCCTTGTTTCACCCCTGATCTTATGGGAAATGCTTCCAGCTTCTCCCCATTGCATATAATACTTGCGGATGGCTTTAAATAGATGCTACCTATTATTTTAAGGAAGGCTCCATTTATTCCTATACTTTCTAATGTTTTTAATAGGAATGGATGTTGTATTTTGTCAAAAGCCTTTTCTGCATCTATTGAGATGATCATGTGATTTCTTATACTGATGGTTTTCCTAATATTAAACCATCCTTGCATTCCTGGAATAAATCCTACCTGATCAAAGTGTATTATTCTTGAGATAAGTTGCTGTAATCTTTTGGCTAGTATTTTATTTAGAATTTTTGCATCTATATTCATGAGGGAGATTGGTCTATAATTTTCTATCTCTGTTTTATCTCTTCCTGATTTAGGTATCAGTACCATATTTGTGTCATAAAAAGAATTTGGTAAGACTTCTTCTTCACTGATTTTCCCAAATAATTTGTAGAGTATTGGAATCAATTGTTCTTTAAATGTTTGATAGAATTCACTAGTGAATCCATCTGACCCTGGAGTTTTTTTCCTAGGGAGGTGCCTGATGGCTTGTTCAATTTCTTTTTCTGAGATGGGATTATTTAAGTAATTTACTTCCTCTTCAGTTAATCTGGGCAACTTGTATGTTTCTAAATATTCATCCATTTCCCTACGATTGTCAACTTTATGTGCATACAACTGGGAAAAATAATTCCTAATTATTGTTTTGATTTCCTCTTCATTGGAGGTAGATTCACCCTTTTCATTTTTGATACTCATAATTTGGTTTTCTTCTTTCTTTTTTTTATCATATTGACTAAGGGTCTATCAATTTTGTTGTTTTTTTTCATAAAACCAGCTCTTGGTTTTATTTATTAGTTCAATAGTTTTCTTAATTTCGATTTTATTAATCTCTCCTTTAGTCTTCAATATTTCTAGTTTAGTATTTAATTGGGGATTTTGAATTTGTTCTTTTTCTAGGTTTTTTAATTGCATGCCCAATTCGTTGAGCTCCCTTTTCTCTAATTTCATCACGTATGCACTCAGGGATATAAAACTTCCCCTAAGAACTGCCTTTAATGCATCCCACAGATTTTGGTATGTTGTCTCATTATTATCATTCTCTTGAATGAAATTACTGATTGTTTCTATAATTTCTTGTTTGACCCACTCATTCTTTAGGATCAAATTGTTTAATTTCCAGTTAGTTTTTAGTCTGTCTTTCCCTGGCCCTTTATTGCATATAATTTTTATTGCATCATGATCTGAGAACGATGCATTTAATATTTCTGCCTTACTGCATAGAATTGTGAGGATTTTATGCCCTAGAACATGGTCAATTTTTGAGTATGTGTCATGAACCGCTGAGAAGAAAGTATATTCCTTTTTATCCCCATTCAGTTTTCTCCAGAGATCTATCATACCTATCCTCTCTAAAATCCTGTTCACCTCCTTAACTTCTTTCATGTTTATTTTGAGGTTGGATTTATCAAGTTCAGATAGGAGGAGATTAAGGTCTCCCACTAGTATAGTTTTGCTATCTATTTCTTCCTCTAATTCCTTTACCTTCACCTCTAGGAATTTGGATGCTACACCACTTGGTGTATATATGTTAAGTAGTGATATTGCTTCATTCTCGATGGTGCCTTTTAACAGGATATAGTTTCCTTCCTTATCTCTTTTAATTAGGTCAATTTTTGCATTTGCTTTATCCAAGACAAAGATTGCTACCCCTGCTTTTTTTACTTTAGCTGAGGCATGATATATTTTACTCCAACCTTTTACCTTTACCTTGTGTGTATCCCTCTGTTTCAGATGTGTTTCTTGTAAACAGCATATTGTAGGATTATGATTTCTAATACATTCTGCTATCCGTCTCCGTTTTATAGGAGAGTTCATTCCATTCACATTTACAGTTATGATTGTTATCTGTTTCTTTCCCCTCATCCTATTCCTGCCCCTGTTAATGTTCGTATTTTCCCTCCCTTCTCCCTTCCCCCCCTTAATAGTTTTCCTTTTGACCACCGCCTCCCTCAGTGTTCCCTTTTCGGCCCCCTCCCTTTTCCTCCCCTTTTCCCCTTACTACTTCCCTCCCTACAAACCACTCCCACCCCCCTTTTGTAACCCTTTCCCCCTCCTACTACCTGTAGGATATTGTTATACTTAATGAGGTATGCTATTTTTTCTTCGCATCAAGAATGACAGGAACAGATCTCATGCGAAGCTCCTCTCCCTCCCCTCTTTCCCTCTAAAATGATGTGTGTTCTCCTTGTTTACCTTTCTAAGTCACTGTTGCTTCTCATAATTGGAGGTTGAATTTTCCATTGAGTTCTGGCTTTTTTATCAAGAAGGTCTAGAACTCTGTTATATCATTGAATGACCATCTCTTTGCCTGGAAGAATATGCTCAGTCTTGCTGGGTATGTGATCCTTGGTTGTAATCTGAGCTGTTTTGCCTTCCTGAAAATTGTATTCCACTGCCTCCGATCTTTCAGTGTAGAGGCTGCCAAATCCTGTGCAATCCTCACTGTGGACCCTCGATATTTGAATTGTTTCTTTCTGGCCGCTTGAAGTATTTTCTCTTTTATCTGGTAATTCTGGAGTTTGGCCACAACATTTCGAGGATTTTTCAGTTTGGGATCTCTTACAGCAGGTGTCCGGTGGATTCTGTCGATTTCTATTTTCCCCTCAGGTTCTAGTATCTCAGGGCAGTTTTCCTTAACGAGCTCTTGGAGAATGTTGTCCAGGCTCATTTTTTCATCATACTTTTCTGGTAGGCCTATGATTCTCAGATTATCTCTCCTGGATCTGTTTTCGAGGTCAGTTATTTTTTCTTTGAGGTATTTTACCTCTTTTTCTAATTTTTCATTTTTGTTGTTTTGCTTGGCTAATTCTTGGTTCCTCATAGAGTTATTTGTTTCCATTTGTTTAATTCTGGTTTTTAGCAAATCATTTTCCTTGGTTAATTTTTGAAGCTCCTTTTCCATATCATACACTTTTCTTTTTAGAGAGATGTTTTCCTCATTATAATGTTTTTCGAATTCTGGTATTTTCGTTTTGAGAGAATTATTCATTTTGTCTTCTATCTCTCTCATTTTGCTTTCAAAGTTCCTTTTGATCTCATCTAGAAGAGCCTTCTGTGCTTGGGATCCATTCCCTGTTGAAGTCTCAGCTGTGGGTGTGGAGTCCACATTGTCTCCCTCTGAGGTTGGTTCCTCCCTCTGAGGATAGTAGGACTCTAGAGTCTTTGTCTTTGTAGTCTGCTTTCTACCCATTTTGAGGCAGGGTCCTAACCACGCCCTTCCTCTAGGATCCCAAGCCTTTACTGTAGAGGGTTTTGCCCTGGACAATAGTTACTATATTTTCAGGGTCAGAGGGGGGGTTTGGAGCAAGTGGGGTTCACTCTGTCATCCTTGTCTTTGGAGGTCCTGAAAGGGGCTTTTTTTTAAAAAAAAAAAGATTTCTGGGCTATGAAGTGGTAGCCCCAGGAGTGTTTGCTGTCCAGTACAGGGGCCACTGTATTTGCTTCTTACCTTGCTCTTTCCAGTCCCAGCCCTTTGGTGATAGGCCTGGTAGTGGACCTTGTGGTTGGTGGGAAGACTTGCCCGCCTAGTTGATCAGGCCCCTTCCAGGCCTGCATCCGCCAGCTGCGCCACACCTTCCCGCGCAGGCCGCCGCGTTGCCGCCGCGCCTTCCCGGCCTGCGTCCGCCGCGCCGCCGCGCCTTCCCGGCCTGCGTCTGCCGTGCCGCCGCCACCGCCGCCGCCGCGCCTTCCCGGCCTGCGCCAGGACTTACTACTATTACAAGTGCAGAGAAGGACTGAGCCTCCACCAGCGTAGCCAGACGTGGAGCTCTTGGCTGACGTGGCTGACAGTCTTAGCGACGGTGTCCTGGGGTACTGAGAGTTTCCTGATTGGCCCAGGGTCACACAGCTGTTTTGTATCAGAAGTAAGCCTCCAATACAGGTCTTCCTGGCATGGGGAGAGAGGCTTCTTCTCACTATTAGTGTTGCTGCCCTTGTTGTTAGTTACATATAAAATTGAAAAGGAAGGAGAAAATGGATGATCTATATTTAGCAAGTTAAATATCCTAGAATGTAGCTACAACATAAGATGAATAACAGGGCAGCCACTCAAAAGTTCACAAGAGCTAATATATAAGTATGGAGCCAGTAATCAAGCCCACAGCCTAAGCCATACCTATCCACAAGGGCACAAAGTATGACTAACAACCAAGATAAACACGAGATTCTAAGAGTCAAGGAGGCAAATTTGAGCTCAGAGGTACCATCGAGACATGGTGTATGAGACTCACATGGCTGAAATGGGGCTCAGGATGGGTACCCCATTTTATTCAAAAGAAACTGGTTCAATAAAAGGGTAAAGATGCTTTAGTCACATGAGGAAGTCCAAGAACCAGGACAGGGAAAGCATGATGAAAAACCCAAGTGATGACCCATCAAGAGAGAAAGAAAGGTGATTTTTTCCTTTGGTTATTGACATACACTAGAGACCACTTGGACAGCAAGAGGACGTGGATGAGATATTTGGGAAATAGATTACAAGCCTGGCACAGAGTAGTGATGGGAGCAGTGCTGAGGAAGAGCGGTTACTTCAATTATATAGACAAGTGCTGGAGCTCTTTCTGCCAAAAGCAGAAAAGCTAATACTTCTTGCCTTGCCTTAACAACAATTTTGTCCTTCAAAAGGCTGAGGAAGAAGAAGAGGGAAATCCATTCTGGAGATAATTCTCAATAACGGGGAGAAACTGTTTGCCAAGGTAGAAATGAAGGGTACCTTGGGAAGACATGATGCCTATCTTTTAGAGTTTGTAATGTACGAAGGAAGAGCCCAAAACAGTCTGACATGTACCTACAATTTAGGTAGAAAGATTTCAAAGGCTTAGAGGAAGGGCAGGTAGGATCACACCTAGTAAAAGACTTCAAGAGAAGTCAGCCCAGGAAGGATGGGAGATGTTCAAGAATAAAATTCTGAAGACAAAGTGAAACTATTCCAATTAGAAAGGAAAAGGGGGATTGTCCAAAGAGACCAAGGTAGATTCATAGGAAACTCACTAAGCAACACAGAGAACTGGAAGCAAGAGTAAGTTAAGAGAGGGCCACAAAAGCACTGTATGGGCCTGTAATAGTGTTGGGAGTGCTAAAGCTCAGAATGAGTGCAAACAGGGAAAGTTAAGACAGAAAAAGGGGCTTGCTTTCTAACTCTACTGGGCAAAGGAGGAGGATTAAAGCCTGGAACCCTTCCTCTGGATTTATGTGGTACCAACTCATTAATTGGGAAAGACAGAGCTACAAAATTCTAATTTTGCTTACGTTTTCTCTGCCCAGGAGATTGAGCTGTGGATTGAAAAGGATAGAACAAAAGTGACTAATGGGGAGTTGATAGTGAAGATTAAGCATGGAGATAATGAGAGAGCACCTAGTTGCTCCCGATGACTCAAGTCACCTGACAAAGATGAACTACATTCTCAGAACCAGGAGAATTGGCAGGCATGATTGCTGAGCCCTGTCAGTGGCCTTGAACAGATTGTAGAGAAGAGGACCCAACTGCCACAAAATGGAAGAGAATGAAGACTAGAAAAGATGGGCCAGTGAGCTTAACATAGATTCCTGGCAAAATCCTGCCAGGTCTTATTAAAGGGATGGTTAGTAAACATCTGAGAAGGAGGTGATGATTGCCAAGAGTCAGCCTGACTTCATCCAGCCCCGGACCAATGCAGGGAGGGTCTGACTTTTCTTTTCTTTTGTTTTGCTTTTTGGAGGGCAATTGGGGTTATGTGACTTGCCTAAGGTCACAGGCTAGTTTTTGTGTTAAGCGTCTGAGGCCGGGATCTGACTTTTCTTTACAGCATCACTACTAAGCGGTGCAAGAGGGTGTCACAGTAGCTTCAGCACATTATTTGCTACAGTAGCGCAAACTCTTCTTGTGCAAAAGATGGAGTGATGTGTTGTAAGCCAGGTGAAAAGACAATTAGATGGCATCAGAACTGGCGGTGGGATCTGGGGAATGGCAAATCAAAAGAAGAGCCACAAAGGGGAATGGTATGATGCCCATTTGGAAGGAGGTCTCCAGTGGCAGGCCCCAGGGATCTTGGATCCCACCCTAGCTGTTTAACCTTTCATGAATGATTTTGATAAAAGCCTAGATGGCATGCGTGTCAAATGTGCTAGTGATACAGTTTGCTGGGAGAGAGAGCCAACATGCTGGATGATAACCCAAAAGAATTTGGCCAGCTGGCATACTGCAGTGAAGACACTAAGATAAATTCAACACAGCTAAGTGTAATTTGGGTTCCAAAAACATCCATCTCACAAATACAAGAAGGCGGGGGGAGGCCTGGTTGAATAGCCAGAAGATCAAGTGAAAAAGAGCTAGGGATTGTAGTGGACTGCAAAAGCTCCCAGTGGCAGCCTTCAGAAAGGCAAACCACAGGCCACTGTTTAGATGGAGAGCAGAAAGCAAGATGGTAAAGGTCCTTGTGCTCATGCCCTGAGAATTGAAAGACCTGAGGATGTCTGACCAAAACAATAGAAGACAGGGGGTGGGGGGAAGGAATTTTCGGTCTTCTGAAGGCTCTTCATATATATATATATGTGTGTGTGTGTGTGTATATATATATATATATATACATACATACACACACACAAACACACATAACATGTTTATATATGCATGTATGTATATATGTATCTATACATATACATATATACATACTCCTACGATAGTTGTCTTCAAAAATTTGAAAGGCTAACTGGAAAACAGATGAAACTTGTTTTGCTTGGCCCAAGAAGACAGAACTGGTAGCAATGGGTTCAAGGTCCAAAGGGGGAAACTGAGGCTTGTTGTAAGGGAAAACTTCTTACTAGAGCTGTCCAGAGTAGAATGGGCTGCCTCCAGCGATGGGGGGCTCCCTCTTTGGGGGACAAAGTTGGAAGAACACTCAGTTGGGCATGTTGTAAAGAGATGTCTTTTTTTGTGTATGGGCTGTACAAAGCAGCTTCCAACTGTAAAATTCAGAGATTCTGCCCCTCTAGCCTGTCATCAGAGGGACCAATTCAACATTCCTTAGGCTTCTATCCTCTTTCCTACCATCAGCAACCTGAGATTCAGCTGAGCAATGGGGGCACAATACATTGTATGTTGATGATGGTTCCATTGTAAGGCTAGACCCTCTTGTACAAAAAGCTAGTGCCCCCCTCCCACCCTCCTGGCCTGTACTTACTGTGTATATCTCCTCTTTCATTTTATTCCATGTAGACTCAGAGATGTACATGCTGTCTCCCATGAAGAATGTCACCTCCTTAGGAAATGTTTCTCTAATATTCAGCACATGGCTGCTTAGCAGATCTAGTCCTGCCCTCTCATTTTGCAGACAAGGAAACTGAGACCCCAACAGACAAAGTGACTTCCCCAACTTCAAGCAGTAAGTAACCAACACATGTGGACCCAGAGCCAAGCCCTCTGACTTCAGGCAGCCCACGCCATAAGGCTCCCCCCAAGATGTCTCTGTTTTCCCTGTGCCTTGTGAGTTTCTAAGGACATTTCCCGAAGGCTGAATACAAATTCCAACTGCAGTTCCTGTTTACTAAGCACTTCAGTGTTTACAAAGCAGGTACTGAGGGGGCAGTGCCCTGGCACAGTGGCATTAGTTAGGTCACAGCCCCTTTGCCTTTATGAGAACAACACGGCTGATGGCGGGAGGTGGCCTGCATGGCGGGCAGAGCCTCCAGTTGCATTAGCCCCGCCGATTTCCAAGTGCCTTAATGTGGATTCCTTCCCTTGGACCCCCACGGCACTATTTCATACCAACAGCAGTAATGATGCCAGTAAAAAGTGAACTGTGAAAAACAACATGGTGCACTTACCGCCTCTTCACGTACCCTCATTCATGCACTACACTGAGTCATTAAGAGAAACAAGCGTGGGCGAGAAGCCAGGCAACTGTAACCACAGCAAAAAGTTGGGGCTCCCTGCCTCAAGCCCTGAGACACTGTGTGTGTGCCCAGTACCACGTTCCAGTTTGGAGGGGCCCCATATTTGCAGATTGCAACTTGGTGAGGGAATAAGAGGGCTGTGCCGCCAAGCTGAGGGCAACAGAAGGCTGGGGCACATACACAATGCGTAGACATAGAATACTAGACTATGGACTATATAGCACCAGCCTTGGGGCCAATGTGGCCATGTCAGCAGGACCAGGCCCAGACCAGCAAGGCCCGGGTGGAGGGCACTTCTCTAGGACACAGAGGGATCCTGCGAAGTCAACACCCTCTCTGCAAGATGCACCTAAGATTGCTGCCTGAGGGCAAGAAGTGAAAGGTCAGAGGCAGGCCTGAACCTAGGAGGGAAACAGAAGCCCTGGCTGGGCTTCTGGGGGTGGAGACTTGGCCACTAACTAGCTTACTGAGCAAGTGGCTTCATCTGTGTGAGCCTGCCTCCTCATGGGTTGAATAGGGATAAGAACACACCTTTAGACTATTTCCTGTTCACAGAGAATTGTGAGAATCAGGCAAGATCAGAAGGTCCTTCCAGAGCTGGAAGGAACCCTGGAGACGACACAATCCAATGCCCTCATTTCAGATAGGAGTTAGAAAGGAACAATCACAGGATTTGAACCCAGAGCCTTGAATGCCAAAGCCAGTGCTCTCTACTATATCATACTGTGCTGTTGGGATTAAAACATGCTACAGAAGGGTCAACTGGCATCATCTGAGTTGTGGAAAATATATTCATGCCTACTATGTATCTTAGGTAATCTGCTGCCCTCAGGCAAAGGAAGGGTGCCTTATTCAGACTCTGTCTCTCTGTCTCTCTCTGTTTCTCTGTCTCTCTGTCTCTCTCTCTGTCTCTCTGTCTCTCTCTCTCTCTGTCTCTCTCTCTCTCTCTCTGTCTCTCTCTCTCTTTCTCTCTCTCTCT